>NC_090932.1:1688944567-1689250145 GCF_040938575.1 Ambystoma mexicanum | reverse complement strand
GGCATTAGGACGTGCAATATCAAAAACATCATTACATGCAGGCATGGCGGTAAAAGTAGGCATAATGGTGGCATTATGACATGCAATATCAACAACATTATTACATGCAGGCATGGTGTGAAGAGTAGGCATAGTGGTGGCATTAGGACGTGCAATATCAAGAACATCATTACATGCAGGCATGGTGCTGAGAGTAGGCATAGTGGTGGCATTAGGACGTGCAATATCAACAACATCATTACATTAAGGCATGGTGGTGAGAGTAGGCATAGTGGTGGCATTATGACATGCAGTATCAACAACATCATTACATTAAGGCATGGTGGTGAGAGTAGGCATAGTGGTAGCATTAGGACGTGCAATAGCAACAAGATCATTACATGCAGGCATTGTGGGAAGAGTAGGCATAGTGGTGGCATTAGGACATGCAATATCAACAACATCATTACATGCAGGCATGGTGGTCAGAGTAGGCATAGTGGTGGCATTAGGACGTGCAATAGCAACAACAACATTACATGTAGGCATGGTAGTGAGAGTAGGCATAGTGGTGGCATTATGACATGCAGTATCAACAACATCATTACATTAAGGCATGGTGGTGAGAGTAGGCATAGTGGTAGCATTAGGACGTGCAATATCAACAACATCATTACATGCAGCTATGGCAATGAAAGTAGGCATAGCGGTGGCATTAGGACGTCCAATATCAACAACATCATTACATGCAGGCATGGTGGTGAGAGTAGGCATAGTGGTGGCATTAGGACGTCCAATATCAACAACATCATTACATGCAGGCATGGTGGTAATAATAGGCATAGTGGTAGCATTAGTATGTGCAATATCAACAACATCATTGCATGCAGGCATGGCGATGAGAGTAGGCATAGTGGTGGCATTAGGACGTCCAATACCAACAACATCATTACATGCAGGCATGGCGGTGAGAGTAGGCATTGTGGTGGCATTAGGACGTGCAATATCAACATCATTACATGCAGGCATGGTGGTAAGAGTAGGCATAGTGGTGGCATTAGGACGTGCAATATCAACATCATTACATGCAGGCATGGCGGTGAGAGTAGGCATAGTGGTGGCATTAGAACGTGCAATATCAATGTCCTTACATGCGGACATGGCGGTGAGAGTAGGCATAATGGTGGCATTAGGACGTGCAATATCAACAACATCATTACATGCAGGCATGGCGGTAAGAGTAGGCATAATGGTGGCATTATGACATGCAATATCAACAACATTATTACATGCAGGCATGGTGTGAAAAGTAGGCATAGTGGTGGCATTAGGATGTGCAATATCAACAACATCATTACATGCAGGCATGGTGGTAAGAGTAGGCATAATGGTGGCATTAGGACGTGCAATATCAACATCATTACATGAAGGCATGGTGGTAAGAGTAGGCATAGTGGTGGCATTAGGACGTGCAATATCAACAACATCATTACATGCAGGCATGGTGGTAAGAGTAGGCATAGTGGTGGCATTATGACATGCAGTATCAACAACATCATTACATTAAGGCATGGCGGTAAGAGTAGGCATAGTGGTGGAATTAGGACATGCAATATCAACAACATCATAACATGCAGGCATGGCAGTGAGAGTAGGCATAGTGGTGGCATTATGACATGCAGTATCAACAACATCATTACATTAAGGCATGGGGTGAGAGTAGGCATAGTGGTGGCATTAGGACGTGCAATACCAACAACATCATTACATGCAGACATGTTGGTGAGAGTAGGCATAGTTGTGAATACCAACAACATCATTACATGCAGGCATGGCGGTGAGGGTAGGGATAGTGGTGGCATTAGGACGTGCAATATCAACAACATCATTACATGCAGGCATGGCGGTGAGAGTAGGCATAGTGGTGGCATTAGGACGTGCATTACCAACAACATCATTACATGCAGGCATGGCGGTGAGAGTAGCCATAGTGGTAGCATTAGGAAGTACAATATCAACATCATTACATGCAGGCATGGCGGTAAGAGTAGGCATAATGATGGAATTAGGACGTGCAATATCAACAAGATCATTACATGCAGGCATGGCAGTGAGAGTAGGCATAATGGTGGCATTAGGACGTGCAATATCAAAAAAATCATTACATGCAGGCATGGCGGTAAGAGTAGGCATAATGGTGGCATTATGACATGCAATATCAACAACATTATTACATGCAGGCATGGTGTGAAGAGTAGGCATAGTGGTGGCATTAGGACGTGCAATATCAAGAACATCATTACATGCAGGCATGGTGCTGAGAGTAGGCATAGTGGTGGCATTAGGACGTGCAATATCAACAACATCATTACATTAAGGCATGGTGGTGAGAGTAGGCATAGTGGTGGCATTATGACATGCAGTATCAACAACATCATTACATTAAGGCATGGTGGTGAGAGTAGGCATAGTGGTAGCATTAGGACGTGCAATAGCAACAAGATCATTACATGCAGGCATTGTGGGAAGAGTAGGCATAGTGGTGGCATTAGGACATGCAATATCAACAACATCATTACATGCAGGCATGGTGGTCAGAGTAGGCATAGTGGTGGCATTAGGACATGCAATATCAACAACATCATTACATGCAGGCATGGCGGTGAGAGTAGGCATAGTGGTGGCATTAGGATGTGCAATATCAACAACATCATTACATGCAGGCATGGTGGTGAGAGTAGGCATAGTGGTGGCATTAGGACGTCCAATATCAACAACATCATTACATGCAGGCATAGCGATGAGAGTAGGCATAGTGGTGAATATCAACAACATCATTACATGCAGGCATGGCGGTGAGGGTAGGGATAGTGGTGGCATTAGGATGTGCAATATCAACAACATCATTACATGCAGGCATGGCGGTGAGAGTAGGCATAGTGGTGGCATTAGGGCGTGCAATACAAAAAACATCATTACATGCAGGCATGGCGGTGAGAGTAGGCATAGTGGTGGCATTAGAACGTGCAATACCAACAACATCATTACATGCAGGCATGGCAGTGAGAGTAGGCATAGTGGTGGCATTAGGACGTGCAATACCAACAACATCATTACATGCAGGCATGGCGGTAAGAGTAGGCATAGTGGTGGCATTAGGACGTGCAATATCAACAACATCATAACATGCAGGCATGGCGGTGAGAGTAGGCATAGTGGTGGCATTAGGACGTGCAATACCAACAACATCATTACATGCAGGCATGGCGGTAAGAGTAGGCATAGTGGTGGCATTAAGACGTGCAATATCAACAACATCATAACATGCAGGCATGGCGGTAAGAGTAGGCATAGTGGTGGCATTAGGACGTGAAATATCAACATCATTACATGCAGGCACGCTGGTGAGAGTAGGCATAGTGGTAGCATTAGTATGTGCAATATCAACAACATCATTGCATGCAGGCATGGCGATGAGAGTAGGCATAGTGGTGAATACCAACAACATCATTACATGCAGGCATGGCGTTGAGGGTAGGGATAGTGGTGGCATTAGGATGTGCAATATCAACAACATCATTACATGCAGGCATGGCGGTGAGAGTAGGCATAGTGGTGGCATTAGGACGTGCAATACCAACAACATCATTACATGCAGGCATGGCGGTGAGAGTAGGCATAGTGGTGGCATTAGGACGTGCAATACCAACAACATCATTACATGCAGGCATGGCGGTGAGAGTAGGCATAGTGGTGGCATTATGACATGCAGTATCAAAACCATCATTACATTAAGGCATGGTGGTGAGAGTAGGCATAGTGGTGGCATCAGGACGTGCAACATCAACAACATCATTACATGCAGGCATGGCTGTGAGAGTAGGCATAGTGCTGAATACCAACAACAACATTACATGCAGGCATGGCGGTGAGGGTAGGGATAGTGGTGGCATTAGGGCGTGCAATATCAACAACATCATTACATGCAGGCATGGCGGTAAGAGTAGGCATTGTGGTGGCATTAGGACGTGCAATACCAACAACATCATTACATGCAGGCATGGTGGGAAGAGTAGCCATAGTGGTGGCATTAGGATGTGCAATATCAACATCATTACATGCAGGCATGGTGGTAAGAGTAGGCACAGTGGTGGCATTAGGACATGCAATATCAACATCATTACATGCAGGCATGGCGGTGAGAGTAGGCATAGTGGTGGCATTAGGACGTGCAATATCAACAACATCATTACATGCAGGCATGGCGGTAAGAGTAGGCATAGTGGTGGCATTAGGACGTGCAATATCAACAACATCATTACATTAAGGCATGATGGTAAGAGTAGGCATAGTGGTGGCATTAGGACGTTAAATATCAACAACATCATTACATTAAGGCATGGTGGTAAGAGTAGGCATAGTGGTGGCATTAGGACGTTCAATATCAACAACATCATTACATTAAGGCATGGTGGTGAGAGTAGGCATAGTGGTGGCATTAGGATGGGCAATTTCAACAACATCATTACATGCAGGCATGGCGGTAAGAGTAGACATAGTGGTGGCATTAGGACGTGCAATATCAACATCATTACATGCAGGCATGGTGGTGAGAGTAGGCATAGTGGTAGCATTAGGACTTGCAATATCAACAACATCATACATGCAGGCATGGTGGGAAGAGTAGGCATAGTGGTGGCATTATGACATGCAGTATCAACAACATCATTACATTAAGGCATGGCGGTAAGAGTAGGCATAGTGGTGGAATTAGGACATGCAATATCAACAACATCATAACATGCAGGCATGGCAGTGAGAGTAGGCATAGTGGTGGCATTATGACATGCAGTATCAACAACATCATTACATTAAGGCATGGGGTGAGAGTAGGCATAGTGGTGGCATTAGGACGTGCAATACCAACAACATCATTACAAGCAGACATGTCGGTGAGAGTAGGCATAGTGGTGGCATTAGGACGTCCAATATCAACAACATCATTACATGCAGGCATGGTGGTAATAATAGGCATAGTGGTAGCATTAGTATGTGCAATATCAACAACATCATTGCATGCAGGCATGGCGATGAGAGTAGGCATAGTGGTGGCATTAGGACGTCCAATACCAACAACATCATTACATGCAGGCATGGCGGTGATAGTAGGCATAGTGGTAGCATTAGGACGTGCAATATCAACAACATCATTACATGTAGGCATGGCAGTGAGAGTAGGCATAGTGGTGGCATTAGGACGTGCAATATCAACAACATCATTACATGCAGGCATGGCGGTGAGAGTAGGCATTGTGGTGGCATTAGGACGTGCAATATCAACATCATTACATGCAGGCATGGTGGTAAGAGTAGGCATAGTGGTGGCATTAGGACGTGCAATATCAACATCATTACATGCAGGCATGGCGGTGAGAGTAGGCATAGTGGTGGCATTAGAACGTGCAATATCAATGTCCTTACATGCGGACATGGCGGTGAGAGTAGGCATAATGGTGGCATTAGGACGTGCAATATCAACAACATCATTACATGCAGGCATGGCGGTAAGAGTAGGCATAATGGTGGCATTATGACATGCAATATCAACAACATTATTACATGCAGGCATGGTGTGAAAAGTAGGCATAGTGGTGGCATTAGGACGTGCAATATCAACAACATCATTACATGCAGGCATGGCGGTGAGAGTAGGCATAGTGGTGGCATTAGGGCGTGCAATACAAAAAACATCATTACATGCAGGCATGGCGGTGAGAGTAGGCATAGTGGTGGCATTAGAACGTGCAATACCAACAACATCATTACATGCAGGCATGGCAGTGAGAGTAGGCATAGTGGTGGCATTAGGACGTGCAATACCAACAACATCATTACATGCAGGCATGGCGGTAAGAGTAGGCATAGTGGTGGCATTAGGACGTGCAATATCAACAACATCATAACATGCAGGCATGGCGGTGAGAGTAGGCATAGTGGTGGCATTAGGACGTGCAATACCAACAACATCATTACATGCAGGCATGGCGGTAAGAGTAGGCATAGTGGTGGCATTAAGACGTGCAATATCAACAACATCATAACATGCAGGCATGGCGGTAAGAGTAGGCATAGTGGTGGCATTAGGACGTGAAATATCAACATCATTACATGCAGGCACGCTGGTGAGAGTAGGCATAGTGGTAGCATTAGTATGTGCAATATCAACAACATCATTGCATGCAGGCATGGCGATGAGAGTAGGCATAGTGGTGAATACCAACAACATCATTACATGCAGGCATGGCGTTGAGGGTAGGGATAGTGGTGGCATTAGGATGTGCAATATCAACAACATCATTACATGCAGGCATGGCGGTGAGAGTAGGCATAGTGGTGGCATTAGGACGTGCAATACCAACAACATCATTACATGCAGGCATGGCGGTGAGAGTAGGCATAGTGGTGGCATTAGGACGTGCAATACCAACAACATCATTACATGCAGGCATGGCGGTGAGAGTAGGCATAGTGGTGGCATTATGACATGCAGTATCAAAACCATCATTACATTAAGGCATGGTGGTGAGAGTAGGCATAGTGGTGGCATCAGGACGTGCAACATCAACAACATCATTACATGCAGGCATGGCTGTGAGAGTAGGCATAGTGCTGAATACCAACAACAACATTACATGCAGGCATGGCGGTGAGGGTAGGGATAGTGGTGGCATTAGGGCGTGCAATATCAACAACATCATTACATGCAGGCATGGCGGTAAGAGTAGGCATTGTGGTGGCATTAGGACGTGCAATACCAACAACATCATTACATGCAGGCATGGTGGGAAGAGTAGCCATAGTGGTGGCATTAGGATGTGCAATATCAACATCATTACATGCAGGCATGGTGGTAAGAGTAGGCACAGTGGTGGCATTAGGACATGCAATATCAACATCATTACATGCAGGCATGGCGGTGAGAGTAGGCATAGTGGTGGCATTAGGACGTGCAATATCAACAACATCATTACATGCAGGCATGGCGGTAAGAGTAGGCATAGTGGTGGCATTAGGACGTGCAATATCAACAACATCATTACATTAAGGCATGATGGTAAGAGTAGGCATAGTGGTGGCATTAGGACGTTAAATATCAACAACATCATTACATTAAGGCATGGTGGTAAGAGTAGGCATAGTGGTGGCATTAGGACGTTCAATATCAACAACATCATTACATTAAGGCATGGTGGTGAGAGTAGGCATAGTGGTGGCATTAGGATGGGCAATTTCAACAACATCATTACATGCAGGCATGGCGGTAAGAGTAGACATAGTGGTGGCATTAGGACGTGCAATATCAACATCATTACATGCAGGCATGGTGGTGAGAGTAGGCATAGTGGTAGCATTAGGACTTGCAATATCAACAACATCATACATGCAGGCATGGTGGGAAGAGTAGGCATAGTGGTGGCATTATGACATGCAGTATCAACAACATCATTACATTAAGGCATGGCGGTAAGAGTAGGCATAGTGGTGGAATTAGGACATGCAATATCAACAACATCATAACATGCAGGCATGGCAGTGAGAGTAGGCATAGTGGTGGCATTATGACATGCAGTATCAACAACATCATTACATTAAGGCATGGGGTGAGAGTAGGCATAGTGGTGGCATTAGGACGTGCAATACCAACAACATCATTACAAGCAGACATGTCGGTGAGAGTAGGCATAGTGGTGGCATTAGGACGTCCAATATCAACAACATCATTACATGCAGGCATGGTGGTAATAATAGGCATAGTGGTAGCATTAGTATGTGCAATATCAACAACATCATTGCATGCAGGCATGGCGATGAGAGTAGGCATAGTGGTGGCATTAGGACGTCCAATACCAACAACATCATTACATGCAGGCATGGCGGTGATAGTAGGCATAGTGGTAGCATTAGGACGTGCAATATCAACAACATCATTACATGTAGGCATGGCAGTGAGAGTAGGCATAGTGGTGGCATTAGGACGTGCAATATCAACAACATCATTACATGCAGGCATGGCGGTGAGAGTAGGCATTGTGGTGGCATTAGGACGTGCAATATCAACATCATTACATGCAGGCATGGTGGTAAGAGTAGGCATAGTGGTGGCATTAGGACGTGCAATATCAACATCATTACATGCAGGCATGGCGGTGAGAGTAGGCATAGTGGTGGCATTAGAACGTGCAATATCAATGTCCTTACATGCGGACATGGCGGTGAGAGTAGGCATAATGGTGGCATTAGGACGTGCAATATCAACAACATCATTACATGCAGGCATGGCGGTAAGAGTAGGCATAATGGTGGCATTATGACATGCAATATCAACAACATTATTACATGCAGGCATGGTGTGAAAAGTAGGCATAGTGGTGGCATTAGGACGTGCAATATCAACAACATCATTACATGCAGGCATGGTGGTAAGAGTAGGCATAATGGTGGCATTAGGACGTGCAATATCAACAACATCATTACATGAAGGCATGGTGGTAAGAGTAGGCATAGTGGTGGCATTAGGACGTGCAATATCAACAACATCATTACATGCAGGCATGGTGGTAAGAGTAGGCATAGTGGTGGCATTATGACATGCAGTATCAACAACATCATTACATTAAGGCATGGCGGTAAGAGTAGGCATAGTGGTGGAATTAGGACATGCAATATCAACAACATCATAACATGCAGGCATGGCAGTGAGAGTAGGCATAGTGGTGGCATTATGACATGCAGTATCAACAACATCATTACATTAAGGCATGGGGTGAGAGTAGGCATAGTGGTGGCATTAGGACGTGCAATACCAACAACATCATTACATGCAGACATGTCGGTGAGAGTAGGCATAGTGGTGAATACCAACAACATCATTACATGCAGACATGGCGGTGAGGGTAGGGATAGTGGTGGCATTAGGACGTGCAATATCAACAACATCATTACATGCAGGCATGGCGGTGAGAGTAGGCATAGTGGTGGCATTAGGACGTGCATTACCAACAACATCATTACATGCAGGCATGGCGGTGAGAGTAGCCATAGTGGTAGCATTAGGAAGTACAATATCAACATCATTACATGCAGGCATGGCGGTAAGAGTAGGCATAATGATGGAATTAGGACGTGCAATATCAACAAGATCATTACATGCAGGCATGGCAGTGAGAGTAGGCATAATGGTGGCATTAGGACGTGCAATATCAAAAACATCATTACATGCAGGCATGGTGTGAAGAGTAGGCATAGTGGTGGCATTAGGACGTGCAATATCAAGAACATCATTACATGCAGGCATGGTGCTGAGAGTAGGCATAGTGGTGGCATTAGGACGTGCAATATCAACAACATCATTACATTAAGGCATGGTGGTGAGAGTAGGCATAGTGGTGGCATTATGACATGCAGTATCAACAACATCATTACATTAAGGCATGGTGGTGAGAGTAGGCATAGTGGTAGCATTAGGACGTGCAATAGCAACAAGATCATTACATGCAGGCATTGTGGGAAGAGTAGGCATAGTGGTGGCATTAGGACATGCAATATCAACAACATCATTACATGCAGGCATGGTGGTCAGAGTAGGCATAGTGGTGGCATTAGGACGTGCAATAGCAACAACAACATTACATTTAGGCATGGTAGTGAGAGTAGGCATAGTGGTGGCATTATGACATGCAGTATCAACAACATCATTACATTAAGGCATGGTGGTGAGAGTAGGCATAGTGGTAGCATTAGGACGTTCAATAGCAAAAAGATCATTACATGCAGGCATTGTGGGAAGAGTAGGCATAGTGTTGGCATTAGGACGTTCAATATCAACAACATCATTACATTAAGGAATGCTGGTAAGAGTAGGCATAGTGGTGGCATTAGGACGTGCAATATCAACAACATCATTACATGCAGCTATGGCAATGAAAGTAGGCATAGTGGTGGCATTAGGACGTCCAATATCAACAACATCATTACATGCAGGCATGGTGGTAATAATAGGCATAGTGGTAGCATTAGTATGTGCAATATCAACAACATCATTGCATGCAGGCATGGCGATGAGAGTAGGCATAGTGGTGGCATTAGGACGTCCAATACCAACAACATCATTACATGCAGGCATGGCGGTGATAGTAGGCATAGTGGTAGCATTAGGACGTGCAATATCAACAACATCATTACATGTAGGCATGGCAGTGAGAGTAGGAATAGTAGTGGCATTAGGACGTGCAATATCAACAACATCATTACATGCAGGCATGGCGGTGAGAGTAGGCATTGTGGTGGCATTAGGACGTGCAATATCAACATCATTACATGCAGGCATGGTGGTAAGAGTAGGCATAGTGGTGGCATTAGGACGTGCAATATCAACATCATTACATGCAGGCATGGCGGTGAGAGTAGGCATAGTGATGGCATTAGAACGTGCAATATCAATGTCCTTACATGCGGACATGGCGGTGAGAGTAGACATAATGGTGGCATTAGGACGTGCAATATCAACAACATCATTACATGCAGGCATGGCGGTAAGAGTAGGCATAATGGTGGCATTATGACATGCAATATCAACAACATTATTACATGCAGGCATGGTGTGAAAAGTAGGCATAGTGGTGGCATTAGGATGTGCAATATCAACAACATCATTACATGCAGGCATGGTGGTAAGAGTAGGCATAATGGTGGCATTAGGACGTGCAATATCAACAACATCATTACATGAAGGCATGGTGGTAAGAGTAGGCATAGTGGTGGCATTAGGACGTGCAATATCAACAACATCATTACATGCAGGCATGGTGGTAAGAGTAGGCATAGTGGTGGCATTATGACATGCAGTATCAACAACATCATTACATTAAGGCATGGCGGTAAGAGTAGGCATAGTGGTGGAATTAGGACATGCAATATCAACAACATCATAACATGCAGGCATGGCAGTGAGAGTAGGCATAGTGGTGGCATTATGACATGCAGTATCAACAACATCATTACATTAAGGCATGGGGTGAGAGTAGGCATAGTGGTGGCATTAGGACGTGCAATACCAACAACATCATTACATGCAGACATGTCGGTGAGAGTAGGCATAGTGGTGAATACCAACAACATCATTACATGCAGGCATGGCGGTGAGGGTAGGGACAGTGGTGGCATTAGGACGTGCAATATCAACAACATCATTACATGCAGGCATGGCGGTGAGAGTAGGCATTGTGGTGGCATTAGGACGTGCAATATCAACATCATTACATGCAGGCATGGTGGTAAGAGTAGGCATAGTGGTGGCATTAGGACGTGCAATATCAACATCATTACATGCAGGCATGGCGGTAAGAGTAGGCATAGTGGTGGCATTAGGACGTGAAATATCAACATCATTACATGCAGGCACGCTGGTGAGAGTAGGCATAGTGGTAGCATTAGTATGTGCAATATCAACAACATCATTGCATGCATGCATGGCGATGAGAGTAGGCATAGTGGTGAATACCAACAACATCATTACATGCAGGCATGGCGTTGAGGGTAGGGATAGTGGTGGCATTAGGATGTGCAATATCAACAACATCATTACATGCAGGCATGGCGGTGAGAGTAGGCATAGTGGTGGCATTAGGACGTGCAATACCAACAACATCATTACATGCAGGCATGGCGGTGAGTGTAGGCATAGTGGTGGCATTAGGACGTGCAATACCAACAACATCATTACATGCAGGCATGGCGGTGAGAGTAGGCATAGTGGTGGCATTATGACATGCAGTATCAACAACATCATTACATTAAGGCATGGTGGTGAGAGTAGGCATAGTGGTGGCATCAGGACGTGCAACATCAACAACATCATTACATGCAGGCATGGCTGTGAGAGTAGGCATAGTGGTGAATACCAACAACAACATTACATGCAGGCATGGCGGTGAGGGTAGGGATAGTGGTGGCATTAGCACGTGCAATATCAACAACATCATTACATGCAGGCATGGTGGGAAGAGTAGCCATAGTGGTGGCATTAGGATGTGCAATATCAACATCATTACATGCAGGCATGGTGGTAAGAGTAGGCACAGTGGTGGCATTAGGACATGCAATATCAACATCATTACATGCAGGCATGGCGGTGAGAGTAGGCATAGTGGTGGCATTAGGACGTGCAATATCAACAACATCATTACATGCAGGCATGGCGGTAAGAGTAGGCATAGTGGTGGCATTAGGACGTGCAATATCAACAACATCATTACATTAAGGCATGATGGTAAGAGTAGGCATAGTGGTGGCATTAGGACGTTAAATATCAACAACATCATTACATTAAGGCATGGTGGTAAGAGTAAGCATAGTGGTGGCATTAGGACGTTCAATATCAACAACATCATTACATTAAGGCATGGTGGTGAGAGTAGGCATAGTGGTGGCATTAGGATGGGCAATTTCAACAACATCATTACATGCAGGCATGGCGGTAAGAGTAGACATAGTGGTGGCATTAGGACGTGCAATATCAACATCATTACATGCAGGCATGGTGGTGAGAGTAGGCATAGTGGTAGCATTAGGACTTGCAATATCAACAACATCATACATGCAGGCATGGTGGGAAGAGAAGGCATAGTGGTGGCATTATGACATGCAGTATCAACAACATCATTACATTAAGGCATGGCGGTAAGAGTAGGCATAGTGGTGGAATTAGGACATGCAATATCAACAACATCATAACATGCAGGCATGGCAGTGAGAGTAGGCATAGTGGTGGCATTATGACATGCAGTATCAACAACATCATTACATTAATGCATGGGGTGAGAGTAGGCATAGTGGTGGCATTAGGACGTGCAATACCAACAACATCATTACATGCAGACATGTCGGTGAGAGTAGGCATAGTTGTGGCATTAGGACGTCCAATATCAACAACATCATTACATGCAGGCATGGTGGTAATAATAGGCATAGTGGTAGCATTAGTATGTGCAATATCAACAACATCATTGCATGCAGGCATGGCGATGAGAGTAGGCATAGTGGTGGCATTAGGACGTCCAATACCAACAACATCATTACATGCAGGCATGGCGGTGATAGTAGGCATAGTGGTAGCATTAGGACGTGCAATATCAACAACATCATTACATGTAGGCATGGCAGTGAGAGTAGGCATAGTGGTGGCATTAGGACGTGCAATATCAACAACATCATTACATGCAGGCATGGCGGTGAGAGTAGGCATTGTGGTGGCATTAGGACGTGCAATATCAACATCATTACATGCAGGCATGGTGGTAAGAGTAGGCATTGTGGTGGCATTAGGACGTGCAATATCAACATCATTACATGCAGGCATGGTGGTAAGAGTAGGCATAGTGGTGGCATTAGGACGTGCAATATCAACATCATTACATGCAGGCATGGCGGTGAGAGTAGGCATAGTGGTGGCATTAGAACGTGCAATATCAATGTCCTTACATGCGGACATGGCGGTGAGAGTAGGCATAATGGTGGCATTAGGACGTGCAATATCAACAACATCATTACATGCAGGCATGGCGGTAAGAGTAGGCATAATGGTGGCATTATGACATGCAATATCAACAACATTATTACATGCAGGCATGGTGTGAAAAGTAGGCATAGTGGTGGCATTAGGACGTGCAATATCAACAACATCATTACATGCAGGCATGGTGGTAAGAGTAGGCATAATGGTGGCATTAGGACGTGCAATATCAACAACATCATTACATGAAGGCATGGTGGTAAGAGTAGGCATAGTGGTGGCATTAGGACGTGCAATATCAACAACATTTACATGCAGGCATGGTGGTAAGAGTAGGCATAGTGGTGGCATTATGACATGCAGTATCAACAACATCATTACATTAAGGCATGGCGGTAAGAGTAGGCATAGTGGTGGAATTAGGACATGCAATATCAACAACATCATAACATGCAGGCATGGCAGTGAGAGTAGGCATAGTGGTGGCATTATGATATGCAGTATCAACAACATCATTACATTAAGGCATGGGGTGAGAGTAGGCATAGTGGTGGCATTAGGACGTGCAATATCAACAACATCATTACATGCAGGCATGGCGGTGAGGGTAGGGATAGTGGTGGCATTAGGACGTGCAATATCAACAACATCATTACATGCAGGCATGGCGGTGAGAGTAGGCATAGTGGTGGCATTAGGATGTGCATTACCAACAACATCATTACATGCAGGCATGGCGGTGAGAGTAGCCATAGTGGTAGCATTAGGAAGTACAATATCAACATCATTACATGCAGGCATGGCGGTAAGAGTAGGCATAATGATGGAATTAGGACGTGCAATATCAACAAGATCATTACATGCAGGCATGGCAGTGAGAGTAGGCATAATGGTGGCATTAGGACGTGCAATATCAAAAACATCATTACATGCAGGCATGGCGGTAAAAGTAGGCATAATGGTGATATTATGACATGCAATATCAACAACATTATTACATGCAGGCATGGTGTGAAGAGTAGGCATAGTGGTGGCATTAGGACGTGCAATATCAAGAACATCATTACATGCAGGCATGGTGCTGAGAGTAGGCATAGTGGTGGCATTAGGACGTGCAATATCAACAACATCATTACATTAAGGCATGGTGGTTAGAGTAGGCATAGTGGTGGCATTATGACATGCAGTATCAACAACATCATTACATTAAGGCATGGTGGTGAGAGTAGGCATAGTGGTAGCATTAGGACGTGCAATAGCAACAAGATCATTACATGCAGGCATTGTGGGAAGAGTAGGCATAGTGGTGGCATTAGGACATGCAATATCAACAACATCATTACATGCAGGCATGGTGGTCAGAGTAGGCATAGTGGTGGCATTAGGACGTGCAATAGCAACAACATTACATGTAGGCATGGTAGTGAGAGTAGGCATAGTGGTGGCATTATGACATGCAGTATCAACAACATCATTACATTAAGGCATGGTGGTGAGAGTAGGCATAGTGGTAGCATTAGGACGTGCAATAGCAAAAAAATCATTACATGCAGGCATTGTGGGAAGAGTAGGCATAGTGTTGGCATTAGGACGTTCAATATCAACAACATCATTACATTAAGGAATGCTGGTAAGAGTAGGCATAGTGGTGGCATTAGGACGTGCAATATCAACAACATCATTACATGCAGCTATGGCAATGAAAGTAGGCATAGCGGTGGCATTAGGACGTCCAATATCAACAACATCATTACATGTAGGCATGGTGGTGAGAGTAGGCATAGTGGTGGCATTAGGACGTCCAATATCAACAACATCATTACATGCAGGCATGGTGGTAATAATAGGCATAGTGGTAGCATTAGTATGTGCAATATCAACAACATCATTGCATGCAGGCATGGCAATGAGAGTAGGCATAGTGGTGGCATTAGGACGTCCAATACCAACAACATCATTACATGCAGGCAAGGCGGTGATAGTAGGCATAGTGGTAGCATTAGGACGTGCAATATCAACAACATCATTACATGTAGGCATGGCAGTGAGAGTAGGCATAGTGGTGGCATTAGGACGTGCAATATCAACAACATCATTACATGCAGGCATGGCGGTGAGAGTAGGCATTGTGGTGGCATTAGGACGTGCAATATCAACATCATTACATGCAGGCATGGCGGTGAGAGTAGGCATAGTGGTGGCATTAGAACGTGCAATATCAATGTCCTTACATGCGGACATGGCGGTGAGAGTAGGCATAATGGTGGCATTAGGACGTGCAATATCAACAACATCATTACATGCAGGCATGGCGGTAAGAGTAGGCATAATGGTGGCATTATGACATGCAATATCAACAACATCATAACATGCAGGCATGGCAGTGAGAGTAGGCATAGTGGTGGCATTATGACATGCAGTATCAACAACATCATTACATTAAGGCATGGGGTGAGAGTAGGCATAGTGGTGGCATTAGGACGTGCAATACCAACAACATCATTACATGCAGACATGTCGGTGAGAGTAGGCATAGTGGTGAATACCAACAACATCATTACATGCAGGCATGGCGGTGAGGGTAGGGATAGTGGTGGCATTAGGACGTGCAATATCAACAACATCATTACATGCAGGCATGGCGGTGAGAGTAGGCATTGTGGTGGCATTAGGATGTGCAATATCAACATCATTACATGCAGGCATGGTGGTAAGAGTAGGCATAGTGGTGGCATTAGAACGTGCAATATCAATGTCCTTACATGCGGACATGGCGGTGAGAGTAGGCATAATGGTGGCATTAGGACGTGCAATATCAACAACATCATTACATGCAGGCATGGCGGTAAGAGTAGGCATAATGGTGGCATTATGACATGCAATATCAACAACATTATTACATGCAGGCATGGTGTGAAAAGTAGGCATAGTGGTGGCATTAGGATGTGCAATATCAACAACATCATTACATGCAGGCATGGTGGTAAGAGTAGGCATAATGGTGGCATTAGGACGTGCAATATCAACAACATCATTACATGAAGGCATGGTGGTAAGAGTAGGCATAGTGGTGGCATTAGGACGTGCAATATCAACAACATCATTACATGCAGGTATGGTGGTAAGAGTAGGCATAGTGGTGGCATTATGACATGCAGTATCAACAACATCATTACATTAAGGCATGGCGGTAAGAGTAGGCATAGTGGTGGAATTAGGACATGCAATATCAACAACATCATAACATGCAGGCATGGCAGTGAGAGTAGGCATAGTGGTGGCATTATGACATGCAGTATCAACAACATCATTACATTAAGGCATGGGGTGAGAGTAGGCATAGTGGTGGCATTAGGACGTGCAATACCAACAACATCATTACATGCAGACATGTCGGTGAGAGTAGGCATAGTGGTGAATACCAACAACATCATTACATGCAGGCATGGCGGTGAGGGTAGGGATAGTGGTGGCATTAGGACGTGCAATATCAACAACATCATTACATGCAGGCATGGCGGTGAGAGTAGGAATAGTGGTGGCATTAGGACGTGCATTACCAACAACATCATTACATGCAGGCATGGCGGTGAGAGTAGGCATAATGGTGGCATTAGAACGTGCAATATCAATGTCCTTACATGCGGACATGGCGGTGAGAGTAGGCATAATGGTGGCATTAGGACGTGCAATATCAACAACATCATTACATGCAGGCATGGCGGTAAGAGTAGGCATAATGGTGGCATTATGACATGCAATATCAACAACATTATTACATGCAGGCATGGTGTGAAAAGTAGGCATAGTGGTGGCATTAGGATGTGCAATATCAACAACATCATTACATGCAGGCATGGTGGTAAGAGTAGGCATAATGGTGGCATTAGGACGTGCAATATCAACAACATCATTACATGAAGGCATGGTGGTAAGAGTAGGCATAGTGGTGGCATTAGGACGTGCAATATCAAAAACATCATTACATGCAGGCATGGCGGTAAGAGTAGGCATAATGGTGGCATTATGACATGCAATATCAACAACATTATTACATGCAGGCATGGTGTGAAGAGTAGGCATAGTGGTGGCATTAGGACGTGCAATATCAAGAACATCATTACATGCAGGCATGGTGCTGAGAGTAGGCATAGTGGTGGCATTAGGACGTGCAATATCAACAACATCATTACATTAAGGCATGGTGGTGAGAGTAGGCATAGTGGTGGCATTATGACATGCAGTATCAACAACATCATTACATTAAGGCATGGTGGTGAGAGTAGGCATAGTGGTAGCATTAGGACGTGCAATAGCAACAAGATCATTACATGCAGGCATTGTGGGAAGAGTAGGCATAGTGGTGGCATTAGGACATGCAATATCAACAACATCATTACATGCAGGCATGGTGGTCAGAGTAGGCATAGTGGTGGCATTAGGACATGCAATATCAACAACATCATTACATGCAGGCATGGCGGTGAGAGTAGGCATAGTGGTGGCATTAGGACGTGCAATATCAACAACATCATTACATGCAGGCATGGTGGTGAGAGTAGGCATAGTGGTGGCATTAGGACGTCCAATATCAACAACATCATTACATGCAGGCATAGCGATGAGAGTAGGTATAGTGGTGAATACCAACAACATCATTACATGCAGGCATGGCGGTGAGGGTAGGGATAGTGGTGGCATTAGGATGTGCAATATCAACAACATCATTACATGCAGGCATGGCGGTGAGAGTAGGCATAGTGGTGGCATTAGGACGTGCAATACAAAAAACATCATTACATGCAGGCATGGCGGTGAGAGTAGGCATAGTGGTGGCATTAGGACGTGCAATACCAACAACATCATTACATGCAGGCATGGCAGTGAGAGTAGGCATAGTGGTGGCATTAGGACGTGCAATACCAACAACATCATTACATGCAGGCATGGCGGTAAGAGTAGGCATAGTGGTGGCATTAGGACGTGCAATATCAACAACATCATAACATGCAGGCATGGCGGTGAGAGTAGGCATAGTGGTGGCATTAGGACGTGCAATACCAACAACATCATTACATGCAGGCATGGCGGTAAGAGTAGGCATAGTGGTGGCATTAAGACGTGCAATATCAACAACATCATAACATGCAGGCATGGCGGTAAGAGTAGGCATAGTGGTGGCATTAGGACGTGAAATATCAACATCATTACATGCAGGCACGCTGGTGAGAGTAGGCATAGTGGTAGCATTAGTATGTGCAATATCAACAACATCATTGCATGCAGGCATGGCGATGAGAGTAGGCATAGTGGTGAATACCAACAACATCATTACATGCAGGCATGGCGTTGAATGTAGGGATAGTGGTGGCATTAGGATGTGCAATATCAACAACATCATTACATGCAGGCATGGCGGTGAGAGTAGGCATAGTGGTGGCATTAGGACGTGCAATACCAACAACATCATTACATGCAGGCATGGCGGTGAGAGTAGGCATAGTGGTGGCATTAGGATGTGCAATACCAACAACATCATTACATGCAGGCATGGCGGTGAGAGTAGGCATAGTGGTGGCATTATGACATGCAGTATCAACAACATCATTACATTAAGGCATGGTGGTGAGAGTAGGCATAGTGGTGGCATCAGGACGTGCAACATCAACAACATCATTACATGCAGGCATGGCTGTGAGAGTAGGCATAGTGGTGAATACCAACAACAACATTACATGCAGGCATGGCGGTGAGGGTAGGGATAGTGGTGGCATTAGGACGTGCAATATCAACAACATCATTACATGCAGGCATGGCGGTAAGAGTAGGCATAGTGGTGGCATTAGGACGTGCAATACCAACAACATCATTACATGCAGGCATGGTGGGAAGAGTAGCCATAGTGGTGGCATTAGGATGTGCAATATCAACAACATCATTACATGCAGGCATGGCGGTGAGGGTAGGGATAGTGGTGGCATTAGGACGTGCAATATCAACAACATCATTACATGCAGGCATGGCGGTGAGGGTAGGGATAGTGGTGGCATTAGGACGTGCAATATCAACAACATCATTACATGCAGGCATGGCGGTGAGAGTAGGCATAGTGGTGGCATTAGGATGTGCATTACCAACAACATCATTACATGCAGGCATGGCGGTGAGAGTAGCCATAGTGGTAGCATTAGGAAGTACAATATCAACATCATTACATGCAGGCATGGCGGTAAGAGTAGGCATAATGATGGAATTAGGACGTGCAATATCAACAAGATCATTACATGCAGGCATGGCAGTGAGAGTAGGCATAATGGTGGCATTAGGACGTGCAATATCAAAAACATCATTACATGCAGGCATAGCGGTAAAAGTAGGCATAATGGTGATATTATGACATGCAATATCAACAACATTATTACATGCAGGCATGGTGTGAAGAGTAGGCATAGTGGTGGCATTAGGACGTGCAATATCAAGAACATCATTACATGCAGGCATGGTGCTGAGAGTAGGCATAGTGGTGGCATTAGGACGTGCAATATCAACAACATCATTACATTAAGGCATGGTGGTTAGAGTAGGCATAGTGGTGGCATTATGACATGCAGTATCAACAACATCATTACATTAAGGCATGGTGGTGAGAGTAGGCATAGTGGTAGCATTAGGACGTGCAATAGCAACAAGATCATTACATGCAGGCATTGTGGGAAGAGTAGGCATAGTGGTGGCATTAGGACATGCAATATCAACAACATCATTACATGCAGGCATGGTGGTCAGAGTAGGCATAGTGGTGGCATTAGGACGTGCAATAGCAACAACATTACATGTAGGCATGGTAGTGAGAGTAGGCATAGTGGTGGCATTATGACATGCAGTATCAACAACATCATTACATTAAGGCATGGTGGTGAGAGTAGGCATAGTGGTAGCATTAGGACGTGCAATAGCAAAAAAATCATTACATGCAGGCATTGTGGGAAGAGTAGGCATAGTGTTGGCATTAGGACGTTCAATATCAACAACATCATTACATTAAGGAATGCTGGTAAGAGTAGGCATAGTGGTGGCATTAGGACGTGCAATATCAACAACATCATTACATGCAGCTATGGCAATGAAAGTAGGCATAGCGGTGGCATTAGGACGTCCAATATCAACAACATCATTACATGTAGGCATGGTGGTGAGAGTAGGCATAGTGGTGGCATTAGGACGTCCAATATCAACAACATCATTACATGCAGGCATGGTGGTAATAATAGGCATAGTGGTAGCATTAGTATGTGCAATATCAACAACATCATTGCATGCAGGCATGGCGATGAGAGTAGGCATAGTGGTGGCATTAGGACGTCCAATACCAACAACATCATTACATGCAGGCAAGGCGGTGATAGTAGGCATAGTGGTAGCATTAGGACGTGCAATATCAACAACATCATTACATGTAGGCATGGCAGTGAGAGTAGGCATAGTGGTGGCATTAGGACGTGCAATATCAACAACATCATTACATGCAGGCATGGCGGTGAGAGTAGGCATTGTGGTGGCATTAGGACGTGCAATATCAACATCATTACATGCAGGCATGGCGGTGAGAGTAGGCATAGTGGTGGCATTAGAACGTGCAATATCAATGTCCTTACATGCGGACATGGCGGTGAGAGTAGGCATAATGGTGGCATTAGGACGTGCAATATCAACAACATCATTACATGCAGGCATGGCGGTAAGAGTAGGCATAATGGTGGCATTATGACATGCAATATCAACAACATCATAACATGCAGGCATGGCAGTGAGAGTAGGCATAGTGGTGGCATTATGACATGCAGTATCAACAACATCATTACATTAAGGCATGGGGTGAGAGTAGGCATAGTGGTGGCATTAGGACGTGCAATACCAACAACATCATTACATGCAGACATGTCGGTGAGAGTAGGCATAGTGGTGAATACCAACAACATCATTACATGCAGGCATGGCGGTGAGGGTAGGGATAGTGGTGGCATTAGGACGTGCAATATCAACAACATCATTACATGCAGGCATGGCGGTGAGAGTAGGCATTGTGGTGGCATTAGGATGTGCAATATCAACATCATTACATGCAGGCATGGTGGTAAGAGTAGGCATAGTGGTGGCATTAGAACGTGCAATATCAATGTCCTTACATGCGGACATGGCGGTGAGAGTAGGCATAATGGTGGCATTAGGACGTGCAATATCAACAACATCATTACATGCAGGCATGGCGGTAAGAGTAGGCATAATGGTGGCATTATGACATGCAATATCAACAACATTATTACATGCAGGCATGGTGTGAAAAGTAGGCATAGTGGTGGCATTAGGATGTGCAATATCAACAACATCATTACATGCAGGCATGGTGGTAAGAGTAGGCATAATGGTGGCATTAGGACGTGCAATATCAACAACATCATTACATGAAGGCATGGTGGTAAGAGTAGGCATAGTGGTGGCATTAGGACGTGCAATATCAACAACATCATTACATGCAGGTATGGTGGTAAGAGTAGGCATAGTGGTGGCATTATGACATGCAGTATCAACAACATCATTACATTAAGGCATGGCGGTAAGAGTAGGCATAGTGGTGGAATTAGGACATGCAATATCAACAACATCATAACATGCAGGCATGGCAGTGAGAGTAGGCATAGTGGTGGCATTATGACATGCAGTATCAACAACATCATTACATTAAGGCATGGGGTGAGAGTAGGCATAGTGGTGGCATTAGGACGTGCAATACCAACAACATCATTACATGCAGACATGTCGGTGAGAGTAGGCATAGTGGTGAATACCAACAACATCATTACATGCAGGCATGGCGGTGAGGGTAGGGATAGTGGTGGCATTAGGACGTGCAATATCAACAACATCATTACATGCAGGCATGGCGGTGAGAGTAGGAATAGTGGTGGCATTAGGACGTGCATTACCAACAACATCATTACATGCAGGCATGGCGGTGAGAGTAGGCATAATGGTGGCATTAGAACGTGCAATATCAATGTCCTTACATGCGGACATGGCGGTGAGAGTAGGCATAATGGTGGCATTAGGACGTGCAATATCAACAACATCATTACATGCAGGCATGGCGGTAAGAGTAGGCATAATGGTGGCATTATGACATGCAATATCAACAACATTATTACATGCAGGCATGGTGTGAAAAGTAGGCATAGTGGTGGCATTAGGATGTGCAATATCAACAACATCATTACATGCAGGCATGGTGGTAAGAGTAGGCATTATGGTGGCATTAGGACGTGCAATATCAACAACATCATTACATGAAGGCATGGTGGTAAGAGTAGGCATAGTGGTGGCATTAGGACGTGCAATATCAAAAACATCATTACATGCAGGCATGGCGGTAAGAGTAGGCATAATGGTGGCATTATGACATGCAATATCAACAACATTATTACATGCAGGCATGGTGTGAAGAGTAGGCATAGTGGTGGCATTAGGACGTGCAATATCAAGAACATCATTACATGCAGGCATGGTGCTGAGAGTAGGCATAGTGGTGGCATTAGGACGTGCAATATCAACAACATCATTACATTAAGGCATGGTGGTGAGAGTAGGCATAGTGGTGGCATTATGACATGCAGTATCAACAACATCATTACATTAAGGCATGGTGGTGAGAGTAGGCATAGTGGTAGCATTAGGACGTGCAATAGCAACAAGATCATTACATGCAGGCATTGTGGGAAGAGTAGGCATAGTGGTGGCATTAGGACATGCAATATCAACAACATCATTACATGCAGGCATGGTGGTCAGAGTAGGCATAGTGGTGGCATTAGGACATGCAATATCAACAACATCATTACATGCAGGCATGGCGGTGAGAGTAGGCATAGTGGTGGCATTAGGACGTGCAATATCAACAACATCATTACATGCAGGCATGGTGGTGAGAGTAGGCATAGTGGTGGCATTAGGACGTCCAATATCAACAACATCATTACATGCAGGCATAGCGATGAGAGTAGGCATAGTGGTGAATACCAACAACATCATTACATGCAGGCATGGCGGTGAGGGTAGGGATAGTGTTGGCATTAGGATGTGCAATATCAACAACATCATTACATGCAGGCATGGCGGTGAGAGTAGGCATAGTGGTGGCATTAGGACGTGCAATACAAAAAACATCATTACATGCAGGCATGGCGGTGAGAGTAGGCATAGTGGTGGCATTAGGACGTGCAATACCAACAACATCATTACATGCAGGCATGGCAGTGAGAGTAGGCATAGTGGTGGCATTAGGACGTGCAATACCAACAACATCATTACATGCAGGCATGGCGGTAAGAGTAGGCATAGTGGTGGCATTAGGACGTGCAATATCAACAACATCATAACATGCAGGCATGGCGGTGAGAGTAGGCATAGTGGTGGCATTAGGACGTGCAATACCAACAACATCATTACATGCAGGCATGGCGGTAAGAGTAGGCATAGTGGTGGCATTAAGACGTGCAATATCAACAACATCATAACATGCAGGCATGGCGGTAAGAGTAGGCATAGTGGTGGCATTAGGACGTGAAATATCAACATCATTACATGCAGGCACGCTGGTGAGAGTAGGCATAGTGGTAGCATTAGTATGTGCAATATCAACAACATCATTGCATGCAGGCATGGCGATGAGAGTAGGCATAGTGGTGAATACCAACAACATCATTACATGCAGGCATGGCGTTGAGGGTAGGGATAGTGGTGGCATTAGGATGTGCAATATCAACAACATCATTACATGCAGGCATGGCGGTGAGAGTAGGCATAGTGGTGGCATTAGGACGTGCAATACCAACAACATCATTACATGCAGGCATGGCGGTGAGAGTAGGCATAGTGGTGGCATTAGGACGTGCAATACCAACAACATCATTACATGCAGGCATGGCGGTGAGAGTAGGCATAGTGGTGGCATTATGACATGCAGTATCAACAACATCATTACATTAAGGCATGGTGGTGAGAGTAGGCATAGTGGTGGCATCAGGACGTGCAACATCAACAACATCATTACATGCAGGCATGGCTGTGAGAGTAGGCATAGTGGTGAATACCAACAACAACATTACATGCAGGCATGGCGGTGAGGGTAGGGATAGTGGTGGCATTAGGACGTGCAATATCAACAACATCATTACATGCAGGCATGGCGGTAAGAGTAGGCATAGTGGTGGCATTAGGACGTGCAATACCAACAACATCATTACATGCAGGCATGGTGGGAAGAGTAGCCATAGTGGTGGCATTAGGATGTGCAATATCAACATCATTACATGCAGGCATGGTGGTAAGAGTAGGCACAGTGGTGGCATTAGGACATGCAATATCAACATCATTACATGCAGGCATGGCGGTGAGAGTAGGCATAGTGGTGGCATTAGGACGTGCAATATCAACAACATCATTACATGCAGGCATGGCGGTAAGAGTAGGCATAGTGGTGGCATTAGGACGTGCAATATCAACAACATCATTACATTAAGGCATGATGGTAAGAGTAGGCATAGTAGTGGCATTAGGACGTTAAATATCAACAACATCATTACATTAAGGCATGGTGGTAAGAGTAGGCATAGTGGTGGCATTAGGACGTTCAATATCAACAACATCATTACATTAAGGCATGGTGGTGAGAGTAGGCATAGTGGTGGCATTAGGATGGGCAATTTCAACAACATCATTACATGCAGGCATGGCGGTAAGAGTAGACATAGTGGTGGCATTAGGACGTGCAATATCAACATCATTACATGCAGGCATGGTGGTGAGAGTAGGCATAGTGGTAGCATTAGGACTTGCAATATCAACAACATCATACATGCAGGCATGGTGGGAAGAGTAGGCATAGTGGTGGCATTAGGACGTGCAATATCAACAACATCATTACATGCAGGCATGGCGGTGAGAGTAGGCATAGTGGTGGCATTAGGACGTGCAATACCAACAACATGATTACATGCAAGCATGGCGGTGAGAGTAGGCATAGCGGTGGCATTAGGACGTGCAATAGCAACAACAACATTACATGCAGGCATGGCAGTGAGAGTAGGCATAGCGGTGGCATTAGGATGTGCAATATCAACAACATCATTACATGCAGGCATGGCAGTAAGAGTAGGCATAGTGGTGGCATTAGGACGTGCAATATCAACAACATCCTGACATGCAGGCATGGTGGGGAGAGTATGCACAGTGGTGGCATTAGGACATGCAATATGAACAACATGACATGCAGGCATGGTGGTGAGAGTAGGCATAGTGGTGGCATTAGGACATGCAATATCAACAACATCATTACATGCAGGCATGGTGGTGAGAGTAGGCATTGTGGTGGCATTAGGACGTGCAATATCAACATCATTACATGCAGGCATGGCGGTAAGAGTAGGCACAGTGGTGGCGTTAGGACGTGCAATACCAACAACATCATTACATGCAGGCATGGTGGTGAGAGTAGGCATAGTGGTGGCATTAGGACGTGCAATATCAACAACTTCATTACATGCAGGCATGGCAGTGAGAGTAGGCATGGTGAATACCAACACCATCATTACATGCAGGCTTGGCGGTGAGAGTAGGAATAGTGGTGGCATTAGGACGTGCAATATCAACATCATTACATGCAGGCATGGCGGTAAGAGTAGGCACAGTTGTGGCGTTAGGACGTGCAATACCAACAACATCATTACATGCAGTCATGGTGGTGAGAGTAGGCATAGTGGTGGCATTAGGATGTGCAATATCAACAACATCATTACATGCAGGCATGGTGGTGAGAGTAGGCATAGTGGTGGCATTAGGACGTACAATATCAACAACATCATTACATGCAGGCTTGGCGGTGAGAGTAGGAATAGTGGTGGCATTAGGACGTGCAATATCAACATCATTACATGCAGGCATGGCGGTAAGAGTAGGCACAGTGGTGGCATTAGGACGTGCAATACCAACAACATCATTACATGCAGGCATGGTGGTGAGAGTAGGCATAGTGGTGGCATTAGGATGTGCAATATCAACAACATCCTGACATGCAGGCATGGCAGTGAGAGTAGGCATAGTGGTGAATACCAACAACATCATTATATGCAGGCTTGGCGGTGAGAGTAGGAATAGTGGTGGCATTAGGACGTGCAATATCAACAACATCATTACATGCAGGCATGGTGGTGAGAGTAGGCATAGTGGTGGCATTAGGACGTGCAATATCAACATCATTACATGCAGGCATGGTGGTGAGAGTAGGCATAGCGGTGGCATTAGGACTTGCAATATCAACATCATGACATGCAGGCATGGTGGTGAGAGTAGGCATAGTGGTGGCATTAGGACATGCAATATCAACAACAGCATTACATGTAGGCATGGCGGTGAGAGTAGGCATAGTGGTGAATACCAACAACATCATGACATGCAGGCATGGCGGTGAGAGCAGGCATAGTGGTGGCATTAGGACGTGCAATATCAACATCATGACATGCAGGCATGGTGGTGAGAGTAGCTATAGTGGTGGCATTAGGACGTGCAATATCAACAACAACATTACATGTAGGCATGGCGGTGAGAGTAGGCATAATGGTGAATACCAACAACATCATGACATGCAGGCATGGTGGTGAGAGTAGGCATAGTGGTGGCATTAGGACGTGCAATATCAACATCATTACATGCAGGCATGGTGGTAATAATAGGCATAGTGGTGGCATTAGGACGTGCAATATCAACAACATCATTACATGCAGGCATGGTGGTGAGAGTAGGCATAGTGGTGGCATTAGGACGTGCAATATCAACATCATGACATGCAGGCATGGTGGTGAGAGTAGGCATAGTGGTGGCATTAGGACGTGCAATATCAACATCATTACATTAAGGCATGGTGGTGAGAGTAGGCATAGTGGTGGCATTAGGACGTGCAATATCAACAACATCATTACATGCAGGCATGGTGGTAAGAGTAGGCATAGTGGTGAATATCAACAACATCATGACATGCAGGCATGGTGGTGAGAGTAGGCATAGTGGTGGCATTAGGACGTGCAATATCAACATCATGACATGCAGGCATGGTGGTAACAGTAGGCATAGTGGTGGCATTAGGACGTGCAATATCAACATCATTACATGCAGGCATGGCGGTAAGAGTAGGCATAGTGGTGGCATTAGGACGTGCAATATCAACAACATCATTACATGCAGGCATGGTGGTGAGAGTAGGCATAGTGGTGGCATTAGGACATGCAATATCAACAACATCATTACATGCAGGCATGGCGGTGAGAGTAGGCATAGTGGTGGCATTAGGACATGCAATATCAACAACATCATTACATGCAGGCATGGCGGTGAGAGTAGGCATAGTGGTGGCATTAGGACGTGCAATATCAACAACATCATTACATGCAGGCATGGTGGTGAGAGTAGGCATAGTGGTGGCATTAGGACATGCAATATCAATAACATCATTACATGCAGGCATGGCGTTGAGAGTAGGCATAGTGGTGAATATCAACAACATCATGACATGCAGGCATGGTGGTGAGAGTAGGCATAGTGGTGGCATTAGGACGTGCAATATCAACATCATGACATGCAGGCATGGTGGTGAGAGTAGGCATAGTGGTGCCATTAGAACGTGCAACATCAACATCATTACATGCAGGCATGGTGGTAATAATAGGCATAGTGGAGGCATTAGGACGTGCAATATCAACAACATCATTACATGCAGGCATGGCGGTGAGAGTAGGCATAGTGGTGGCATTAGGACGTGCAATATCAACAACATCATTACATGCAGGCATGGTGGTGAGAGTAGGCATAGTGGTGGCATTAGGGCGTGCAATATCAACATCATGACATGCAGGCATGGTGGTGAGAGTAGGCATAGTGGTGGCATTAGGACGTGCAATATCAACATCATTACATTAAGGCATGGTGGTGAGAGTAGGCATAGTGGTGGCATTAGGATGTGCAATATCAACAACATCATTACATGCAGGCATGGTGGTAAGATTAGGCATAGTGGTGAATATCAACAACATCATGACATGCAGGCATGGTGGTGAGAGTAGGCATAATGGTGGCATTAGGACATGCAATATCAACATCATGACATGCAGGCATGGTGGTAAGAGTAGGCATAGTGGTGGCATTAGGACGTGCAATATCAACATCATTACATGCAGGCATGGCAGTAAGAGTAGGCATAGTGGTGGCATTAGGACGTTCAATATCAACAACATCATTACATGCAGGCATGGCAGTAAGAGTAGGCATAGTGGTGGCATTAGGACGTGCAATACCAACAACATCATTACATGCAGGCATGGCGGTGAGAGTTGGCATAGTGGTGGCATTAGGACATGCAATATCAACAACATCATTACATGCAGGCATGGTGGTGAGAGTAGGCATAGTGGTGGCATTAGGACGTGCATTACCAACAACATCATTACATGCAGGCATGGCAGTGAGAGTAGCCATAGTGGTAGCATTAGGAAGTGCAATATCAACATCATTACATGCAGGCATGACGGTAAGAGTAGGCATAATGATGGCATTAGGACGTGCAATATCAACAAGATCATTACATGCAGGCATGGCGGTGAGAGTAGGCATAGTGGTGAATACCAACAACATCATTACATGCAGGCATGGCGGTGAGAGTAGGCATAGTGGTGAATACCAACAACATCATTACATGCAGGCATGGCAGTGATAGTAGGCATAGTGGTAGCATTAGGACGTGCAATATCAACAACATCATTACATGCAGGCATGGCGGTGAGAGTAGGCATAGTGGTGGCATTAGGACGTGCAATATCAACATCATTACATGCAGGCATGGCGGTAAGAGTAGGCATAGTGGTGGCATTAGGACGTGCAATATCAACATCATTACATGCAGGCATGGCGGTGAGAGTAGGCATAGTGGTGGCATTAGAACGTGCAATATCAACATCCTTACATGCGGACATGGCGGTGAGAGTAGGCATAATGGTGGCATTAGGACGTGCAATATCAACAACATCATTACATGCAGGCATGGCGGTAAGAGTAGGCATAATGGTGGCATTATGACATGCAATATCAACAACATTATTACATTCAGGCATGGTGTGAAGAGTAGGCATAGTGGTGGCATTGGAACGTGCAATATCAAGAACATCATTACATGCAGGCATGGTGCTGAGAGTAGGCATAGTGGTGGCATTAGGACGTGCAATATCAACAACATCATTACATTAAGGCATGGCGGTGAGAGTAGGCATAGTGGTAGCATTAGGTCGTGCAATATCAACATCATTACATGCAGGCATGGCAGTGAGAGTAGGCATAGCGGTGGCATTAGGACGTGCAATAGCAACAACAACATTACATGTAGGCATGGTAGTGAGAGTAGGCATAGTGGTGGCATTATGACTTGCAGTATCAACAACATCATTACATTAAGGCATGGTGGTGAGAGTAGGCATAGTGGTAGCATTAGGACGTGCAATAGCAAAAAGATCATTACATGCAGGCATTGTGGGAAGAGTAGGCATAGTGTTGGCATTAGGACGTTCAATATCAACAACATCATTACATTAAGGAATGCTGGTAAGAGTAGGCATAGTGGTGGCATTAGGACGTGCAATATCAACAACATCATTACATGCAGGCATGGTGGTGAGAGTAGGCATAGTGGTGGCATTAGGACGTCCAATATCAACAACATCATTACATGCAGGCATGGTGGTAATAATAGGCATAGTGGTAGCATTAGTATGTGCAATATCAACAACATCATTGCATGCAGGCATGGCGATGAGAGTAGGCATAGTGGTGGCATTAAGACGTGCAATACCAACAACATCATTACATGCAGGCATGGCGGTGAGAGTAGGCATAGTGGTGGCATTAGGACGTGCAATACCAACAACATCATTACATGCAGGCATGGCGGTGAGAGTAGGCATAGTGGTGGCATTAGGACGTGAAATATCAACATCATTACATGCAGGCACGCTGGTGAGAGTAGGCATAATGGTGGCATTAGGACGTGCAATATCAACAACATCATTACATGAAGGCATGGTGGTAAGAGTAGGCATAGTGGTGGCATTAGGACGTGCAATATCAACAACATCATTACATGCAGGTATGGTGGTAAGAGTAGGCATAGTGGTGGCATTATGACATGCAGTATCAACAACATCATTACATTAAGGCATGGCGGTAAGAGTAGGCATAGTGGTGGAATTAGGACATGCAATATCAACAACATCATAACATGCAGGCATGGCAGTGAGAGTAGGCATAGTGGTGGCATTATGACATGCAGTATCAACAACATCATTACATTAAGGCATGGGGTGAGAGTAGGCATAGTGGTGGCATTAGGACGTGCAATACCAACAACATCATTACATGCAGACATGTCGGTGAGAGTAGGCATAGTGGTGAATACCAACAACATCATTACATGCAGGCATGGCGGTGAGGGTAGGGATAGTGGTGGCATTAGGACGTGCAATATCAACAACATCATTACATGCAGGCATGGCGGTGAGAGTAGGAATAGTGGTGGCATTAGGACGTGCATTACCAACAACATCATTACATGCAGGCATGGCGGTGAGAGTAGGCATAATGGTGGCATTAGAACGTGCAATATCAATGTCCTTACATGCGGACATGGCGGTGAGAGTAGGCATAATGGTGGCATTAGGACGTGCAATATCAACAACATCATTACATGCAGGCATGGCGGTAAGAGTAGGCATAATGGTGGCATTATGACATGCAATATCAACAACATTATTACATGCAGGCATGGTGTGAAAAGTAGGCATAGTGGTGGCATTAGGATGTGCAATATCAACAACATCATTACATGCAGGCATGGTGGTAAGAGTAGGCATAATGGTGGCATTAGGACGTGCAATATCAACAACATCATTACATGAAGGCATGGTGGTAAGAGTAGGCATAGTGGTGGCATTAGGACGTGCAATATCAAAAACATCATTACATGCAGGCATGGCGGTAAGAGTAGGCATAATGGTGGCATTATGACATGCAATATCAACAACATTATTACATGCAGGCATGGTGTGAAGAGTAGGCATAGTGGTGGCATTAGGACGTGCAATATCAAGAACATCATTACATGCAGGCATGGTGCTGAGAGTAGGCATAGTGGTGGCATTAGGACGTGCAATATCAACAACATCATTACATTAAGGCATGGTGGTGAGAGTAGGCATAGTGGTGGCATTATGACATGCAGTATCAACAACATCATTACATTAAGGCATGGTGGTGAGAGTAGGCATAGTGGTAGCATTAGGACGTGCAATAGCAACAAGATCATTACATGCAGGCATTGTGGGAAGAGTAGGCATAGTGGTGGCATTAGGACATGCAATATCAACAACATCATTACATGCAGGCATGGTGGTCAGAGTAGGCATAGTGGTGGCATTAGGACATGCAATATCAACAACATCATTACATGCAGGCATGGCGGTGAGAGTAGGCATAGTGGTGGCATTAGGACGTGCAATATCAACAACATCATTACATGCAGGCATGGTGGTGAGAGTAGGCATAGTGGTGGCATTAGGACGTCCAATATCAACAACATCATTACATGCAGGCATAGCGATGAGAGTAGGTATAGTGGTGAATACCAACAACATCATTACATGCAGGCATGGCGGTGAGGGTAGGGATAGTGGTGGCATTAGGATGTGCAATATCAACAACATCATTACATGCAGGCATGGCGGTGAGAGTAGGCATAGTGGTGGCATTAGGACGTGCAATACAAAAAACATCATTACATGCAGGCATGGCGGTGAGAGTAGGCATAGTGGTGGCATTAGGACGTGCAATACCAACAACATCATTACATGCAGGCATGGCAGTGAGAGTAGGCATAGTGGTGGCATTAGGACGTGCAATACCAACAACATCATTACATGCAGGCATGGCGGTAAGAGTAGGCATAGTGGTGGCATTAGGACGTGCAATATCAACAACATCATAACATGCAGGCATGGCGGTGAGAGTAGGCATAGTGGTGGCATTAGGACGTGCAATACCAACAACATCATTACATGCAGGCATGGCGGTAAGAGTAGGCATAGTGGTGGCATTAAGACGTGCAATATCAACAACATCATAACATGCAGGCATGGCGGTAAGAGTAGGCATAGTGGTGGCATTAGGACGTGAAATATCAACATCATTACATGCAGGCACGCTGGTGAGAGTAGGCATAGTGGTAGCATTAGTATGTGCAATATCAACAACATCATTGCATGCAGGCATGGCGATGAGAGTAGGCATAGTGGTGAATACCAACAACATCATTACATGCAGGCATGGCGTTGAATGTAGGGATAGTGGTGGCATTAGGATGTGCAATATCAACAACATCATTACATGCAGGCATGGCGGTGAGAGTAGGCATAGTGGTGGCATTAGGACGTGCAATACCAACAACATCATTACATGCAGGCATGGCGGTGAGAGTAGGCATAGTGGTGGCATTAGGATGTGCAATACCAACAACATCATTACATGCAGGCATGGCGGTGAGAGTAGGCATAGTGGTGGCATTATGACATGCAGTATCAACAACATCATTACATTAAGGCATGGTGGTGAGAGTAGGCATAGTGGTGGCATCAGGACGTGCAACATCAACAACATCATTACATGCAGGCATGGCTGTGAGAGTAGGCATAGTGGTGAATACCAACAACAACATTACATGCAGGCATGGCGGTGAGGGTAGGGATAGTGGTGGCATTAGGACGTGCAATATCAACAACATCATTACATGCAGGCATGGCGGTAAGAGTAGGCATAGTGGTGGCATTAGGACGTGCAATACCAACAACATCATTACATGCAGGCATGGTGGGAAGAGTAGCCATAGTGGTGGCATTAGGATGTGCAATATCAACAACATCATTACATGCAGGCATGGCGGTGAGGGTAGGGATAGTGGTGGCATTAGGACGTGCAATATCAACAACATCATTACATGCAGGCATGGCGGTGAGGGTAGGGATAGTGGTGGCATTAGGACGTGCAATATCAACAACATCATTACATGCAGGCATGGCGGTGAGAGTAGGCATAGTGGTGGCATTAGGATGTGCATTACCAACAACATCATTACATGCAGGCATGGCGGTGAGAGTAGCCATAGTGGTAGCATTAGGAAGTACAATATCAACATCATTACAGGCAGGCATGGCGGTAAGAGTAGGCATAATGATGGAATTAGGACGTGCAATATCAACAAGATCATTACATGCAGGCATGGCAGTGAGAGTAGGCATAATGGTGGCATTAGGACGTGCAATATCAAAAACATCATTACATGCAGGCATGGCGGTAAAAGTAGGCATAATGGTGATATTATGACATGCAATATCAACAACATTATTACATGCAGGCATGGTGTGAAGAGTAGGCATAGTGGTGGCATTAGGACGTGCAATATCAAGAACATCATTACATGCAGGCATGGTGCTGAGAGTAGGCATAGTGGTGGCATTAGGACGTGCAATATCAACAACATCATTACATTAAGGCATGGTGGTTAGAGTAGGCATAGTGGTGGCATTATGACATGCAGTATCAACAACATCATTACATTAAGGCATGGTGGTGAGAGTAGGCATAGTGGTAGCATTAGGACGTGCAATAGCAACAAGATCATTACATGCAGGCATTGTGGGAAGAGTAGGCATAGTGGTGGCATTAGGACATGCAATATCAACAACATCATTACATGCAGGCATGGTGGTCAGAGTAGGCATAGTGGTGGCATTAGGACGTGCAATAGCAACAACATTACATGTAGGCATGGTAGTGAGAGTAGGCATAGTGGTGGCATTATGACATGCAGTATCAACAACATCATTACATTAAGGCATGGTGGTGAGAGTAGGCATAGTGGTAGCATTAGGACGTGCAATAGCAAAAAAATCATTACATGCAGGCATTGTGGGAAGAGTAGGCATAGTGTTGGCATTAGGACGTTCAATATCAACAACATCATTACATTAAGGAATGCTGGTAAGAGTAGGCATAGTGGTGGCATTAGGACGTGCAATATCAACAACATCATTACATGCAGCTATGGCAATGAAAGTAGGCATAGCGGTGGCATTAGGACGTCCAATATCAACAACATCATTACATGTAGGCATGGTGGTGAGAGTAGGCATAGTGGTGGCATTAGGACGTCCAATATCAACAACATCATTACATGCAGGCATGGTGGTAATAATAGGCATAGTGGTAGCATTAGTATGTGCAATATCAACAACATCATTGCATGCAGGCATGGCGATGAGAGTAGGCATAGTGGTGGCATTAGGACGTCCAATACCAACAACATCATTACATGCAGGCAAGGCGGTGATAGTAGGCATAGTGGTAGCATTAGGACGTGCAATATCAACAACATCATTACACGTAGGCATGGCAGTGAGAGTAGGCATAGTGGTGGCATTAGGACGTGCAATATCAACAACATCATTACATGCAGGCATGGCGGTGAGAGTAGGCATTGTGGTGGCATTAGGACGTGCAATATCAACATCATTACATGCAGGCATGGCGGTGAGAGTAGGCATAGTGGTGGCATTAGAACGTGCAATATCAATGTCCTTACATGCGGACATGGCGGTGAGAGTAGGCATAATGGTGGCATTAGGACGTGCAATATCAACAACATCATTACATGCAGGCATGGCGGTAAGAGTAGGCATAATGGTGGCATTATGACATGCAATATCAACAACATCATAACATGCAGGCATGGCAGTGAGAGTAGGCATAGTGGTGGCATTATGACATGCAGTATCAACAACATCATTACATTAAGGCATGGGGTGAGAGTAGGCATAGTGGTGGCATTAGGACGTGCAATACCAACAACATCATTACATGCAGACATGTCGGTGAGAGTAGGCATAGTGGTGAATACCAACAACATCATTACATGCAGGCATGGCGGTGAGGGTAGGGATAGTGGTGGCATTAGGACGTGCAATATCAACAACATCATTACATGCAGGCATGGCGGTGAGAGTAGGCATTGTGGTGGCATTAGGATGTGCAATATCAACATCATTACATGCAGGCATGGTGGTAAGAGTAGGCATAGTGGTGGCATTAGAACGTGCAATATCAATGTCCTTACATGCGGACATGGCGGTGAGAGTAGGCATAATGGTGGCATTAGGACGTGCAATATCAACAACATCATTACATGCAGGCATGGCGGTAAGAGTAGGCATAATGGTGGCATTATGACATGCAATATCAACAACATTATTACATGCAGGCATGGTGTGAAAAGTAGGCATAGTGGTGGCATTAGGATGTGCAATATCAACAACATCATTACATGCAGGCATGGTGGTAAGAGTAGGCATAATGGTGGCATTAGGACGTGCAATATCAACAACATCATTACATGAAGGCATGGTGGTAAGAGTAGGCATAGTGGTGGCATTAGGACGTGCAATATCAACAACATCATTACATGCAGGTATGGTGGTAAGAGTAGGCATAGTGGTGGCATTATGACATGCAGTATCAACAACATCATTACATTAAGGCATGGCGGTAAGAGTAGGCATAGTGGTGGAATTAGGACATGCAATATCAACAACATCATAACATGCAGGCATGGCAGTGAGAGTAGGCATAGTGGTGGCATTATGACATGCAGTATCAACAACATCATTACATTAAGGCATGGGGTGAGAGTAGGCATAGTGGTGGCATTAGGACGTGCAATACCAACAACATCATTACATGCAGACATGTCGGTGAGAGTAGGCATAGTGGTGAATACCAACAACATCATTACATGCAGGCATGGCGGTGAGGGTAGGGATAGTGGTGGCATTAGGACGTGCAATATCAACAACATCATTACATGCAGGCATGGCGGTGAGAGTAGGAATAGTGGTGGCATTAGGACGTGCATTACCAACAACATCATTACATGCAGGCATGGCGGTGAGAGTAGGCATAATGGTGGCATTAGAACGTGCAATATCAATGTCCTTACATGCGGACATGGCGGTGAGAGTAGGCATAATGGTGGCATTAGGACGTGCAATATCAACAACATCATTACATGCAGGCATGGCGGTAAGAGTAGGCATAATGGTGGCATTATGACATGCAATATCAACAACATTATTACATGCAGGCATGGTGTGAAAAGTAGGCATAGTGGTGGCATTAGGATGTGCAATATCAACAACATCATTACATGCAGGCATGGTGGTAAGAGTAGGCATAATGGTGGCATTAGGACGTGCAATATCAACAACATCATTACATGAAGGCATGGTGGTAAGAGTAGGCATAGTGGTGGCATTAGGACGTGCAATATCAAAAACATCATTACATGCAGGCATGGCGGTAAGAGTAGGCATAATGGTGGCATTATGACATGCAATATCAACAACATTATTACATGCAGGCATGGTGTGAAGAGTAGGCATAGTGGTGGCATTAGGACGTGCAATATCAAGAACATCATTACATGCAGGCATGGTGCTGAGAGTAGGCATAGTGGTGGCATTAGGACGTGCAATATCAACAACATCATTACATTAAGGCATGGTGGTGAGAGTAGGCATAGTGGTGGCATTATGACATGCAGTATCAACAACATCATTACATTAAGGCATGGTGGTGAGAGTAGGCATAGTGGTAGCATTAGGACGTGCAATAGCAACAAGATCATTACATGCAGGCATTGTGGGAAGAGTAGGCATAGTGGTGGCATTAGGACATGCAATATCAACAACATCATTACATGCAGGCATGGTGGTCAGAGTAGGCATAGTGGTGGCATTAGGACATGCAATATCAACAACATCATTACATGCAGGCATGGCGGTGAGAGTAGGCATAGTGGTGGCATTAGGACGTGCAATATCAACAACATCATTACATGCAGGCATGGTGGTGAGAGTAGGCATAGTGGTGGCATTAGGACGTCCAATATCAACAACATCATTACATGCAGGCATAGCGATGAGAGTAGGCATAGTGGTGAATACCAACAACATCATTACATGCAGGCATGGCGGTGAGGGTAGGGATAGTGGTGGCATTAGGATGTGCAATATCAACAACATCATTACATGCAGGCATGGCGGTGAGAGTAGGCATAGTGGTGGCATTAGGACGTGCAATACAAAAAACATCATTACATGCAGGCATGGCGGTGAGAGTAGGCATAGTGGTGGCATTAGGACGTGCAATACCAACAACATCATTACATGCAGGCATGGCAGTGAGAGTAGGCATAGTGGTGGCATTAGGACGTGCAATACCAACAACATCATTACATGCAGGCATGGCGGTAAGAGTAGGCATAGTGGTGGCATTAGGACGTGCAATATCAACAACATCATAACATGCAGGCATGGCGGTGAGAGTAGGCATAGTGGTGGCATTAGGACGTGCAATACCAACAACATCATTACATGCAGGCATGGCGGTAAGAGTAGGCATAGTGGTGGCATTAAGACGTGCAATATCAACAACATCATAACATGCAGGCATGGCGGTAAGAGTAGGCATAGTGGTGGCATTAGGACGTGAAATATCAACATCATTACATGCAGGCACGCTGGTGAGAGTAGGCATAGTGGTAGCATTAGTATGTGCAATATCAACAACATCATTGCATGCAGGCATGGCGATGAGAGTAGGCATAGTGGTGAATACCAACAACATCATTACATGCAGGCATGGCGTTGAGGGTAGGGATAGTGGTGGCATTAGGATGTGCAATATCAACAACATCATTACATGCAGGCATGGCGGTGAGAGTAGGCATAGTGGTGGCATTAGGACGTGCAATACCAACAACATCATTACATGCAGGCATGGCGGTGAGAGTAGGCATAGTGGTGGCATTAGGACGTGCAATACCAACAACATCATTACATGCAGGCATGGCGGTGAGAGTAGGCATAGTGGTGGCATTATGACATGCAGTATCAACAACATCATTACATTAAGGCATGGTGGTGAGAGTAGGCATAGTGGTGGCATCAGGACGTGCAACATCAACAACATCATTACATGCAGGCATGGCTGTGAGAGTAGGCATAGTGGTGAATACCAACAACAACATTACATGCAGGCATGGCGGTGAGGGTAGGGATAGTGGTGGCATTAGGACGTGCAATATCAACAACATCATTACATGCAGGCATGGCGGTAAGAGTAGGCATAGTGGTGGCATTAGGACGTGCAATACCAACAACATCATTACATGCAGGCATGGTGGGAAGAGTAGCCATAGTGGTGGCATTAGGATGTGCAATATCAACATCATTACATGCAGGCATGGTGGTAAGAGTAGGCACAGTGGTGGCATTAGGACATGCAATATCAACATCATTACATGCAGGCATGGCGGTGAGAGTAGGCATAGTGGTGGCATTAGGACGTGCAATATCAACAACATCATTACATGCAGGCATGGCGGTAAGAGTAGGCATAGTGGTGGCATTAGGACGTGCAATATCAACAACATCATTACATTAAGGCATGATGGTAAGAGTAGGCATAGTAGTGGCATTAGGACGTTAAATATCAACAACATCATTACATTAAGGCATGGTGGTAAGAGTAGGCATAGTGGTGGCATTAGGACGTTCAATATCAACAACATCATTACATTAAGGCATGGTGGTGAGAGTAGGCATAGTGGTGGCATTAGGATGGGCAATTTCAACAACATCATTACATGCAGGCATGGCGGTAAGAGTAGACATAGTGGTGGCATTAGGACGTGCAATATCAACATCATTACATGCAGGCATGGTGGTGAGAGTAGGCATAGTGGTAGCATTAGGACTTGCAATATCAACAACATCATACATGCAGGCATGGTGGGAAGAGCAGGCATAGTGGTGGCATTAGGACGGGCAATATCAACAACATCATTACATGCAGGCATGGCGGTGAGAGTAGGCATAGTGGTGGCATTAGGACGTGCAATACCAACAACATGATTACATGCAAGCATGGCGGTGAGAGTAGGCATAGCGGTGGCATTAGGACGTGCAATAGCAACAACAACATTACATGCAGGCATGGCAGTGAGAGTAGGCATAGCGGTGGCATTAGGATGTGCAATATCAACAACATCATTACATGCAGGCATGGCAGTAAGAGTAGGCATAGTGGTGGCATTAGGACGTGCAATATCAACAACATCCTGACATGCAGGCATGGTGGGGAGAGTATGCACAGTGGTGGCATTAGGACATGCAATATGAACAACATGACATGCAGGCATGGTGGTGAGAGTAGGCATAGTGGTGGCATTAGGACATGCAATATCAACAACATCATTACATGCAGGCATGGTGGTGAGAGTAGGCATTGTGGTGGCATTAGGACGTGCAATATCAACATCATTACATGCAGGCATGGCGGTAAGAGTAGGCACAGTGGTGGCGTTAGGACGTGCAATACCAACAACATCATTACATGCAGGCATGGTGGTGAGAGTAGGCATAGTGGTGGCATTAGGACGTGCAATATCAACAACTTCATTACATGCAGGCATGGCAGTGAGAGTAGGCATGGTGAATACCAACACCATCATTACATGCAGGCTTGGCGGTGAGAGTAGGAATAGTGGTGGCATTAGGACGTGCAATATCAACATCATTACATGCAGGCATGGCGGTAAGAGTAGGCACAGTTGTGGCGTTAGGACGTGCAATACCAACAACATCATTACATGCAGTCATGGTGGTGAGAGTAGGCATAGTGGTGGCATTAGGATGTGCAATATCAACAACATCATTACATGCAGGCATGGTGGTGAGAGTAGGCATAGTGGTGGCATTAGGACGTACAATATCAACAACATCATTACATGCAGGCTTGGCGGTGAGAGTAGGAATAGTGGTGGCATTAGGACGTGCAATATCAACATCATTACATGCAGGCATGGCGGTAAGAGTAGGCACAGTGGTGGCATTAGGACGTGCAATACCAACAACATCATTACATGCAGGCATGGTGGTGAGAGTAGGCATAGTGGTGGCATTAGGATGTGCAATATCAACAACATCCTGACATGCAGGCATGGCAGTGAGAGTAGGCATAGTGGTGAATACCAACAACATCATTATATGCAGGCTTGGCGGTGAGAGTAGGAATAGTGGTGGCATTAGGACGTGCAATATCAACAACATCATTACATGCAGGCATGGTGGTGAGAGTAGGCATAGTGGTGGCATTAGGACGTGCAATATCAACATCATTACATGCAGGCATGGTGGTGAGAGTAGGCATAGCGGTGGCATTAGGACTTGCAATATCAACATCATGACATGCAGGCATGGTGGTGAGAGTAGGCATAGTGGTGGCATTAGGACATGCAATATCAACAACAGCATTACATGTAGGCATGGCGGTGAGAGTAGGCATAGTGGTGAATACCAACAACATCATGACATGCAGGCATGGCGGTGAGAGCAGGCATAGTGGTGGCATTAGGACGTGCAATATCAACATCATGACATGCAGGCATGGTGGTGAGAGTAGCTATAGTGGTGGCATTAGGACGTGCAATATCAACAACAACATTACATGTAGGCATGGCGGTGAGAGTAGGCATAATGGTGAATACCAACAACATCATGACATGCAGGCATGGTGGTGAGAGTAGGCATAGTGGTGGCATTAGGACGTGCAATATCAACATCATTACATGCAGGCATGGTGGTAATAATAGGCATAGTGGTGGCATTAGGACGTGCAATATCAACAACATCATTACATGCAGGCATGGTGGTGAGAGTAGGCATAGTGGTGGCATTAGGACGTGCAATATCAACATCATGACATGCAGGCATGGTGGTGAGAGTAGGCATAGTGGTGGCATTAGGACGTGCAATATCAACATCATTACATTAAGGCATGGTGGTGAGAGTAGGCATAGTGGTGGCATTAGGACGTGCAATATCAACAACATCATTACATGCAGGCATGGTGGTAAGAGTAGGCATAGTGGTGAATATCAACAACATCATGACATGCAGGCATGGTGGTGAGAGTAGGCATAGTGGTGGCATTAGGACGTGCAATATCAACATCATGACATGCAGGCATGGTGGTAACAGTAGGCATAGTGGTGGCATTAGGACGTGCAATATCAACATCATTACATGCAGGCATGGCGGTAAGAGTAGGCATAGTGGTGGCATTAGGACGTGCAATATCAACAACATCATTACATGCAGGCATGGTGGTGAGAGTAGGCATAGTGGTGGCATTAGGACATGCAATATCAACAACATCATTACATGCAGGCATGGCGGTGAGAGTAGGCATAGTGGTGGCATTAGGACATGCAATATCAACAACATCATTACATGCAGGCATGGCGGTGAGAGTAGGCATAGTGGTGGCATTAGGACGTGCAATATCAACAACATCATTACATGCAGGCATGGTGGTGAGAGTAGGCATAGTGGTGGCATTAGGACATGCAATATCAATAACATCATTACATGCAGGCATGGCGTTGAGAGTAGGCATAGTGGTGAATATCAACAACATCATGACATGCAGGCATGGTGGTGAGAGTAGGCATAGTGGTGGCATTAGGACGTGCAATATCAACATCATGACATGCAGGCATGGTGGTGAGAGTAGGCATAGTGGTGCCATTAGAACGTGCAATATCAACATCATTACATGCAGGCATGGTGGTAATAATAGGCATAGTGGAGGCATTAGGACGTGCAATATCAACAACATCATTACATGCAGGCATGGCGGTGAGAGTAGGCATAGTGGTGGCATTAGGACGTGCAATATCAACAACATCATTACATGCAGGCATGGTGGTGAGAGTAGGCATAGTGGTGGCATTAGGGCGTGCAATATCAACATCATGACATGCAGGCATGGTGGTGAGAGTAGGCATAGTGGTGGCATTAGGACGTGCAATATCAACATCATTACATTAAGGCATGGTGGTGAGAGTAGGCATAGTGGTGGCATTAGGATGTGCAATATCAACAACATCATTACATGCAGGCATGGTGGTAAGATTAGGCATAGTGGTGAATATCAACAACATCATGACATGCAGGCATGGTGGTGAGAGTAGGCATAATGGTGGCATTAGGACATGCAATATCAACATCATGACATGCAGGCATGGTGGTAAGAGTAGGCATAGTGGTGGCATTAGGACGTGCAATATCAACATCATTACATGCAGGCATGGCAGTAAGAGTAGGCATAGTGGTGGCATTAGGACGTTCAATATCAACAACATCATTACATGCAGGCATGGCAGTAAGAGTAGGCATAGTGGTGGCATTAGGACGTGCAATACCAACAACATCATTACATGCAGGCATGGCGGTGAGAGTTGGCATAGTGGTGGCATTAGGACATGCAATATCAACAACATCATTACATGCAGGCATGGTGGTGAGAGTAGGCATAGTGGTGGCATTAGGACGTGCATTACCAACAACATCATTACATGCAGGCATGGCAGTGAGAGTAGCCATAGTGGTAGCATTAGGAAGTGCAATATCAACATCATTACATGCAGGCATGACGGTAAGAGTAGGCATAATGATGGCATTAGGACGTGCAATATCAACAAGATCATTACATGCAGGCATGGCGGTGAGAGTAGGCATAGTGGTGAATACCAACAACATCATTACATGCAGGCATGGCGGTGAGAGTAGGCATAGTGGTGAATACCAACAACATCATTACATGCAGGCATGGCAGTGATAGTAGGCATAGTGGTAGCATTAGGACGTGCAATATCAACAACATCATTACATGCAGGCATGGCGGTGAGAGTAGGCATAGTGGTGGCATTAGGACGTGCAATATCAACATCATTACATGCAGGCATGGCGGTAAGAGTAGGCATAGTGGTGGCATTAGGACGTGCAATATCAACATCATTACATGCAGGCATGGCGGTGAGAGTAGGCATAGTGGTGGCATTAGAACGTGCAATATCAACATCCTTACATGCGGACATGGCGGTGAGAGTAGGCATAATGGTGGCATTAGGACGTGCAATATCAACAACATCATTACATGCAGGCATGGCGGTAAGAGTAGGCATAATGGTGGCATTATGACATGCAATATCAACAACATTATTACATTCAGGCATGGTGTGAAGAGTAGGCATAGTGGTGGCATTGGAACGTGCAATATCAAGAACATCATTACATGCAGGCATGGTGCTGAGAGTAGGCATAGTGGTGGCATTAGGACGTGCAATATCAACAACATCATTACATTAAGGCATGGCGGTGAGAGTAGGCATAGTGGTAGCATTAGGTCGTGCAATATCAACATCATTACATGCAGGCATGGCAGTGAGAGTAGGCATAGCGGTGGCATTAGGACGTGCAATAGCAACAACAACATTACATGTAGGCATGGTAGTGAGAGTAGGCATAGTGGTGGCATTATGACATGCAGTATCAACAACATCATTACATTAAGGCATGGTGGTGAGAGTAGGCATAGTGGTAGCATTAGGACGTGCAATAGCAAAAAGATCATTACATGCAGGCATTGTGGGAAGAGTAGGCATAGTGTTGGCATTAGGACGTTCAATATCAACAACATCATTACATTAAGGAATGCTGGTAAGAGTAGGCATAGTGGTGGCATTAGGACGTGCAATATCAACAACATCATTACATGCAGGCATGGTGGTGAGAGTAGGCATAGTGGTGGCATTAGGACGTCCAATATCAACAACATCATTACATGCAGGCATGGTGGTAATAATAGGCATAGTGGTAGCATTAGTATGTGCAATATCAACAACATCATTGCATGCAGGCATGGCGATGAGAGTAGGCATAGTGGTGGCATTAAGACGTGCAATACCAACAACATCATTACATGCAGGCATGGCGGTGAGAGTAGGCATAGTGGTGGCATTAGGACGTGCAATACCAACAACATCATTACATGCAGGCATGGCGGTGAGAGTAGGCATAGTGGTGGCATTAGGACGTGAAATATCAACATCATTACATGCAGGCACGCTGGTGAGAGTAGGCATAGTGGTGGCAATAGGACGTGCAATACCAACAACATCATTACATGCAGGCATGGCGGTGATAGTAGGCATAGTGGTAGCATTAGGACGTGCAATATCAACAACATCATTACATGCAGGCATGGCGGTGAGAGTAGGCATTGTGGTGGCATTAGGACGTGCAATATCAATATCATTACATGCAGGCATGGTGGTAAGAGTAGGCATAGTGGTGGCATTAGGACGTGCAATATCAACATCATTACATGCAGGCATGGCAGTGAGAGTAGGCATAGTGGTGGCATTAGAACGTGCAATATCAACGTCCTTACATGCGGACATGGCGGTGAGAGTAGGCATAATGGTGGCATTAGGACGTGCAATATCAACAACATCATTACATGCAGGCATGGCAGTAAGAGTAGGTTAATGGTGGCATTATGACATGCAATATCAACAACATTATTACATGCAGGCATGGTGGTAAGAGTAGGCATAATGGTGGCATTAGGACGTGCAATATCAACAACATCATTACATGAAGGCATGGTGGTAAGAGTAGGCATAATGGTGGCATTAGGACGTGCAATATCAACAACATCATTACATGCAGGCATGGTGGTAAGAGTAGGCATAATGATGGCATTAGGACGTGCAATATCAACAACATCATTACATGCAGGCATGGTGGTAAGAGTAGGCATAATGGTGGCATTAGGACGTGCAATATCAACAACATCATTACATGAAGGCATGGTGGTAAGAGTAGGCATAGTGGTGGCATTAGGACGTGCAATATCAACAACATCATTACATGCAGGCATGGTGGTAAGAGTAGGCATAGTGGTGGCATTATGACATGCAGTATCAACAACATCATTACATTAAGGCATGGCGGTAAGAGTAGGCATAGTGGTGGAATTAGGACATGCAATATCAACAACATCATAACATGCAGGCATGGCAGTGAGAGTAGGCATAGTGGTGGCATTATGACATGCAGTATCAACAACATCATTACATTAAGGCATGGGGTGAGAGTAGGCATAGTGGTGTCATTAGGACGTGCAATACCAACAACATCATTACATGCAGGCATGGCGGTGAGAGTAGGCATAGTGGTGAATACCAACAACATCATTACATGCAGGCATGGCGGTGAGGGTAGGGATATTGGTGGCATTAGGATGTGCAATATCAACAACATCATTACATGCAGGCATGGCGGTGAGAGTAGGCATAGTGGTGGCATTAGGACTTGCATTACCAACAACATCATTACATGCAGGCATGGCGGTGAGAGTAGCCATAGTGGTAGCATTAGGAAGTACAATATCAACATCATTACATGCAGGCATGGCAGTGAGAGTAGGCATAATGGTGGCATTAGGACGTGCAATATCAAAAACATCATTACATGCAGGCATGGCGGTAAGAGTAGGCATAATGGTGGCATTATGACATGCAATATCAACAACATTATTACATGCAGGCATGGTGTGAAGAGTAGGCATAGTGGTGGCATTAGGACGTGCAATATCAAGAACATCATTACATGCAGGCATGGTGCTGAGAGTAGGCATAGTGGTGGCATTAGGACGTGCAATATCAACAACATCATTACATTAAGGCATGGTGGTGAGAGTAGGCATAGTGGTGGCATTATGACATGCAGTATCAACAACATCATTACATTAAGGCATGGTGGTGAGAGTAGGCATAGTGGTAGCATTAGGACGTGCAATAGCAACAAGATCATTACATGCAGGCATTGTGGGAAGAGTAGGCATAGTGTTGGCATTAGGACGTTCAATATCAACAACATCATTACATTAAGGAATGCTGGTAAGAGTAGGCATAGTGGTGGCATTAGGACGTGCAATATCAACATCATTACATGCAGGCATGGCAGTGAGAGTAGGCATAGCGGTGGCATTAGGACGTGCAATAGCAACAACAACATTACATGTAGGCATGGTAGTGAGAGTAGGCATAGTGGTGGCATTATGACATGCAGTATCAACAACATCATTACATTAAGGCATGGTGGTGAGAGTAGGCATAGTGGTAGCATTAGGACGTGCAATAGCTACAAGATCATTACATGCGGGCATTGTGGGAAGAGCAGGCATAGTGTTGGCATTAGGACGTTCAATATCAACAACATCATTACATTAAGGAATGCTGGTAAGAGTAGGCATAGTGGTGGCATTAGGACGTGCAATATCAACAACATCATTACATGCAGGCATGGTGCTGAGAGTAGGCATAGTGGTGGCATTAGGACGTGCAATATCAACAACATCATAACATGCAGGCATGGCGGTGAGAGTAGGCATAGTGGTGGCATTAGGACGTGCAATATCAACAACATCATTACATGCAGGCATGGTGGTGAGAGTAGGCATAGTGGTGGCATTAGGACGTCCAATATCAACAACATCATTACATGCAGGCATAGCGATGAGAGTAGGCATAGTGGTGAATACCAACAACATCATTACATGCAGGCATGGCGGTGAGGGTAGGGATAGTGGTGGCATTAGGATGTGCAATATCAACAACATCATTACATGCAGGCATGGCGGAGAGAGTAGGCATAGTGGTGGCATTAGGACGTGCAATACCAACAACATCATTACATGCAGGCATGGCGGTGAGAGTAGGCATAGTGGTGGCATTAGGACGTGCAATACCAACAACATCATTACATGCAGGCATGGCAGTGAGAGTAGGCATAGTGGTGGCATTAGGACGTGCAATACCAACAGCATTATTACATGCAGGCATGGCGGTAAGAGTAGGCATAGTGGTGGCATTAGGACGTGCAATATCAACAACATCATAACATGCAGGCATGGCGGTGAGAGTAGGCATAGTGGTGGCATTAGGACGTGCAATACCAACAACATCATTACATGCAGGCATGGCGTTAAGAGAAGGCATAGTGGTGGCATTAGTACGTGAAATATCAACATCATTACATGCAGGCACGCTGGTGAGAGTAGGCATAGTGGTAGCATTAGTATGTGCAATATCAACAACATCATTGCATGCAGGCATGGCGATGAAAGTAGGCATAGTGGTGAATACCAACAACATCATTACATGCAGGCATGGCATTGAGGGTAGGGATAGTGGTGGCATTAGGATGTGCAATATCAACAACATCATTACATGCAGGCATGGCGGTGAGAGTAGGCATAGTGGTGGCATTAGGACGTGCAATACCAACAACATCATTACATGCAGGCATGGCGGTGAGAGTAGGCATAGTGGTGGCATTAGGACGTGCAATACCAACAACATCATTACATGCAGGAATGGCGGTGAGAGTAGGCATAGTGGTGGCATTAGGACGTGCAATATCAACAACATCATAACATGCAGGCATGGCGGTGAGAGTAGGCATAGTGGTGGCATTATGACATGCAGTATCAACAACATCATTACATTAAGGCATGGTGGTGAGAGTAGGCATAGTGGTGGCATCAGGACGTGCAACATCAACAACATCATTACATGCAGGCATGGCTGTGAGAGTAGGCATAGTGGTGAATACCAACAACAACATTACATGCAGGCATGGCGGTGAGGGTAGGGATAGTGGTGGCATTAGGACGTGCAATATCAACAACATCATTACATGCAGGCATGGCGGTAAGAGTAGGCATAGTGGTGGCATTAGGACGTGCAATACCAACAACATCATTACATGCAGGCATGGTGGGAAGAGTAGCAATAGTGGTGGCATTAGGATGTGCAATATCAACATCATTACATGCAGGCATGGTGGTAAGAGTAGGCACAGTGGTGGCATTAGGACATGCAATATCAACATCATTACATGCAGGCATGGCGGTGAGAGTAGGCATAGTGGTGGCATTAGGACGTGCAATATCAACAACATCATTACATTAAGGCATGATGTAAGAGTAGGCATAGTGGTGGCATTAGGACATGCAATATCAACATCATTACATGCAGGCATGGCGGTGAGAGTAGGCATAGTGGTGGCACTAGGACGTGCAATATCAACAACATCATTACATGCAGGCATGGCGGTAAGAGTAGACATAGTGGTGGCATTAGGACTTGCAATATCAACATCATTACATGCAGGCATGGTGGTGAGAGTAGGCATAGTGGTAGCATTAGGACTTGCAATATCAACAACATCATACATGCAGGCATGGTGGGAAGAGTAGGCATAGTGGTGGCATTAGGACGTGCAATATCAACAACATCATTACATGCAGGCATGGCGGTGAGAGTAGGCATAGTGGTGGCATTAGGACGTGCAATACCAACAATATGATTACATGCAAGCATGGCGGTGAGAGTAGGCATAGCGGTGGCATTAGGACGTGCAATAGCAACAACAACATTACATGCAGGCATGGCAGTGAGAGTAGGCATAGCGGTGGCATTAGGATGTGCAATATCAACAACATCATTACATGCAGGCATGGCAGAAAGAGTAGGCATAGTGGTGGCATTAGGACGTGCAATATCAACAACATCCTGACATGCAGGCATGGTGGGGAGAGTATGCACAGTGGTGGCATTAGGACATGCAATATGAACAACATGACATGCAGGCATGGTGGTGAGAGTAGGCATAGTGGTGGCATTAGGACATGCAATATCAACAACATCATTACATGCAGGCATGGTGGTGAGAGTAGGCATAGTGGTGGCATTAGGACATGCAATATCAACAACATCATTACATGCAGGCATGGTGGTGAGAGTAGGCATAGTGGTGGCATTAGGACGTGCAATATCAACAAGATAATTACATGCAGGCTGGCGGTGAGAGTAGGCATAGTGGTGGCATTAGGACGTGCAATATCAACAACATCATTACATGCAGGCATGGCAGTGAGAGTAGGCATGGTGAATACCAACACCATCATTACATGCAGGCTTGGCGGTGAGAGTAGGAATAGTGGTGGCATTAGGACGTGCAATATCAACATCATTACATGCAGGCATGGCGGTAAGAGTAGGCACAGTGGTGGCGTTAGGACGTGCAATACCAACAACATCATTACATGCAGGCATGGTGGTGAGAGTAGGCATAGTGGTGGCATTAGGATGTGCAATATCAACAACATCATTACATGCAGGCATCGTGCTGAGAGTAGGCATAGTTGTGGCATTAGGACGTACAATATCAACAACATCATTACATGCAGGCTTGGCGGTGAGAGTAGGAATAGTGGTGGCATTAGGACGTGCAATGACAACATCATTACATGCAGGCATGGCGGTAAGAGTAGGCACAGTGGTGGCATTAGGACGTGCAATACCAACAACATCATTACATGCAGGCATGGTGGTGAGAGTAGGTATAGTGGTGGCATTAGGATGTGCAATATCAACAACATCCTGACATGCAGGCATGGCAGTGAGAGTAGGCATAGTGGTGAATACCAACAACATCATTATATGCAGGCTTGGCGGTGAGAGTAGGAATAGTGGTGGCATTAGGGCGTGCAATATCAACAACATCATTACATGCAGGCATGGTGGTGAGAGTAGGCATAGTGGTGGCATTAGGACGTGCAATATCAACATCATTACATGCAGGCATGGTGGTGAGAGTAGGCATAGTGGTGGCATTAGGACGTGCAATATCAACATCATGACATGCAGGCATGGTGGTGAGAGTAGGCATAGTGGTGGCATTAGGACATGCAATATCAACAACAACATTACATGTAGGCATGGCGGTGAGAGTAGGCATAGTGGTGAATACCAACAACATCATGACATGCAGGCATGGCGGTGAGAGCAGGCATAGTGGTGGCATTAGGACGTGCAATATCAACATCATGACATGCAGGCATGGTGGTGAGAGTAGCTATAGTGGTGGCATTAGGACGTGCAATATCAACAACAACATTACATGTAGGCATGGCGGTGAGAGTAGGCATAATGGTGAATACCAACAACATCATTACATGCAGGCATGGCGGTGAGAGTAGGCATAGTGGTGAATATCAACAACATCATGACATGCAGGCATGGTGGTGAGAGTAGGCATAGTGGTGGCATTAGGACGTGCAATATCAACATCATTACATGCAGGCATGGTGGTAATAATAGGCATAGTGATGGCTTTAGGACGTGCAATATCAACAACATCATTACATGCAGGCATGGTGGTGAGAGTAGGCATAGTGGTGGCATTAGGACGTGCAATATCAACATCATGACATGCAGGCATGGTGGTGAGAGTAGGCATAGTGGTGGCATTAGGACGTGCAATATCAACATCATTACATTAAGGCATGATGGTGAGAGTAGGCATAGTGGTGGCATTAGGACGTGCAATGTCAACAACATCATTACATGCAGGCATGGTGGTAAGAGTAGGCATAGTGGTGAATATCAACAACATCATGACATGCAGGCATGGTGGTGAGAGTAGGCATAGTGGTGGCATTAGGACGTGCAATATCAACATCATGACATGCAGGCATGGTGGTAACAGTAGGCATAGTGGTGGCATTAGGACGTGCAATATCAACATCATTACATGCAGGCATGGCGGTAAGAGTAGGCATAGTGGTGGCATTAGGACGTGCAGTATCAACAACATCATTACATGCAGGCATGGTGGTGAGAGTAGGCATAGTGGTGGCATTAGGACATGCAATATCAACAACATCATTACATGCAGGCATGGCGGTGAGAGTAGGCATAGTGGTGGCATTAGGACGTGCAATATCAACAACATCATTACATGCAGGCATGGTGGTGAGAGTAGGCATAGTGGTGGCATTAGGACGTGCAATATCAACAACATCATTACATGCAGGCATGGCGTTGAGAGTAGGCATAGTGGTGAATATCAACAACATCATGACATGCAGGCATGGTGGTGAGAGTAGGCATAGTGGTGGCATTAGGACGTGCAATATCAACATCATGACATGCAGGCATGGTGGTGAGAGTAGGCATAGTGGTGCCATTAGAACGTGCAATATCAACATCATTACATGCAGGCATGGTGGTAATAATAGGCATAGTGGTGGCATTAGGACGTGCAATATCAACAACATCATTACATGCAGGCATGGTGGTGAGAGTAGGCATAATGGTGGCATTAGGACATGCAATATCAACATCATGACATGCAGGCATGGTGGTAAGAGTAGGCATAGTGGTGGCATTAGGACGTGCAATATCAACATCATTATATGCAGGCATGGCAGTAAGAGTAGGCATAGTGGTGGCATTGGGACGTTCAATATCAACAACATCATTACATGCAGGCATGGCAGTAAGAGTAGGCATAGTGGTGGCATTAGGACGTGCAATACCAACAACATCATTACATGCAGGCATGGCGGTGAGAGTTGGCATAGTGGTGGCATTAGGACATGCAATATCAACAACATCATTACATGCAGGCATGGTGGTGAGAGTAGGCATAGTGGTGGCATTAGGACGTGCAATATCAACAACATCATTACATGCAGGCATGGTGGGAAGAGTAGGCATAGTGGTGGCATTAGGACGTGCAATATCAACAACATCATTACATGCAGGCATGGCGGTAAGAGTAGGCATAGTTGTGGCATTAGGACGTGCAATATCAACAACATCATTACATGCAGGCATGGCGGTGAGAGTAGGCATAATGGTGGCATTAGGACGTGCAATATCAACAACATCATTACATGCAGGCATGGCGGTAAGAGTAGGTTAATGGTGGCATTATGACATGCAATATCAACAACATTATTACATGCAGGCATGGTGATAAGAGTAGGCATAATGGTGGCATTAGGACGTGCAATATCAACAACATCATTACATGAAGGCATGGTGGTAAGAGTAGGCATAATGGTGGCATTAGGACGTGCAATATCAACAACATCATTACATGCAGGCATGGTGGTAAGAGTAGGCATAATGGTGGCATTAGGACGTGCAATATCAACAACATCATTACATGCAGGCATGGTGGTAAGAGTAGGCATAATGGTGGCATTAGGACGTGCAATATCAACAACATCATTACATGAAGGCATGGTGGTAAGAGTAGGCATAGTGGTGGCATTATGACATGCAGTATCAACAACATCATTACATTAAGGCATGGCGGTAAGAGTAGGCATGGTGGTGGAATTAGGACATGCAATATCAACAACATCATAACATGCAGGCATGGCAGTGAGAGTAGGCATAGTGGTGGCATTATGACATGCAGTATCAACAACATCATTACATTAAGGCATGGGGAGAGAGTAGGCATAGTGGTGTCATTAGGACGTGCAATACCAACAACATCATTACATGCAGGCATGGCGGTGAGAGTAGGCATAGTGGTGAATACCAACAACATCATTACATGCAGGCATGGCGGTGAGGGTAGGGATAGTGGTGGCATTAGGACGTGCAATATCAACAACATCATTACATGCAGGCATGGCGGTGAGAGTAGGCATAGTGGTGGCATTAGGACTTGCATTACCAACAACATCATTACATGCAGGCATGGCGGTGAGAGTAGCCATAGTGGTAGCATTAGGAAGTACAATATCAACATCATTACATGCAGGCATGGCGGTAAGAGTAGGCATAATGATGGAATTAGGACGTGCAATATCAACAAGATCATTACATGCAGGCATGGCAGTGAGAGTAGGCATAATGGTGGCATTAGGACGTGCAATATCAAAAACATCATTACATGCAGGCATGGCGGTAAGAGTAGGCATAATGGTGGCATTATGACATGCAATATCAACAACATTATTACATGCAGGCATGGTGTGAAGAGTAGGCATAGTGGTGGCATTAGGACGTGCAATATCAAGAACATCATTACATGCAGGCATGGTGCTGAGAGTAGGCATAGTGGTGGCATTAGGACGTGCAATATCAACAACATCATTACATTAAGGCATGGTGGTGAGAGTAGGCATAGTGGTGGCAATATGACATGCAGTATCAACAACATCATTACATTAAGGCATGGTGGTGAGAGTAGGCATAGTGGTAGCATTAGGACGTGCAATAGCAACAAGATCATTACATGCAGGCATTGTGGGAAGAGTAGGCATAGTGTTGGCATTAGGACGTTCAATATCAACAACATCATTACATTAAGGAATGCTGGTAAGAGTAGGCATAGTGGTGGCATTAGGACGTGCAATATCAACATCATTACATGCAGGCATGGCAGTGAGAGTAGGCATAGCGGTGGCATTAGGACGTGCAATAGCAACAACAACATTACATGTAGGCATGGTAGTGAGAGTAGGCATAGTGGTGGCATTATGACATGCAGTATCAACAACATCATTACATTAAGGCATGGTGGTGAGAGTAGGCATAGTGGTAGCATTAGGACGTGCAATAGCAACAAGATCATTACATGCAGGCATTGTGGGAAGAGTAGGCATAGTGTTGGCATTAGGACGTTCAATATCAACAACATCATTACATTAAGGAATGCTAGTAAGAGTAGGCATAGTGGTGGCATTAGGACGTGCAATATCAACAACATCATTACATGCAGGCATGGTGCTGAGAGTAGGCATAGTGGTGGCATTAGGACGTGCAATATCAACAACATCATTACATGCAGGCATGGTGGTGAGAGTAGGCATAGTGGTGGCATTAGGACGTCCAATATCAACAACATCATTACATGCAGGCATAGCGATGAGAGTAGGCATAGTGGTGAATACCAACAACATCATTACATGCAGGCATGGCGGTGAGGGTAGGCATAGTGGTGGCATTAGGACGTGCAATATCAACAACATCATTACATGCAGGCATGGCGGTGAGAGTAGGCATAGTGGTGGCATTAGGACGTGCAATACCAACAACATCATTACATGCAGGCATGGTGGTGAGAGTAGGCATAGTGGTGGCATTAGGACGTGCAATACCAACAACATCATTACATGCAGGCATGGCAGTGAGAGTAGGCATAGTGGTGGCATTAGGACGTGCAATACCAGCAACATCATTACATGCAGGCATGGCGGTAAGAGTAGGCATAGTGGTGGCATTAGGACGTGCAATATCAACAACATCATAACATGCAGGCATGGCGGTGAGAGTAGGCATAGTGGTGGCATTAGGACGTGCAATACCAACAACATCATTACATGCAGGCATGGCGGTAAGAGTAGGCATAGTGGTGGCATTAGGACGTGAAATATCAACATCATTACATGCAGGCACGCTGGTGAGAGTAGGCATAGTGGTAGCATTAGTATGTGCAATATCAACAACATCATTGCATGCAGGCATGGCGATGAGAGTAGGCATAGTGGTGAATACCAACAACATCATTACATGCAGGCATGGCGTTGAGGGTAGGGATAGTGGTGGCATTAGGATGTGCAATATCAACAACATCATTACATGCAGGCATGGCGGTGAGAGTAGGCATAGTGGTGGCATTAGGACGTGCAATACCAACAACATCATTACATGCAGGCATGGCGGTGAGAGTAGGCATAGTGGTGGCATTAGGACGTGCAATACCAACAACATCATTACATGCAGGCATGGCGGTGAGAGTAGGCATAGTGGTGGCATTAGGACGTGCAATAGCAACAAGATCATTACATGCAGGCATTGTGGGAAGAGTAGGCATAGTGTTGGCATTAGGACGTTCAATATCAACAACATCATTACATTAAGGAATGCTGGTAAGAGTAGGCATAGTGGTGGCATTAGGACGTGCAATATCAACATCATTACATGCAGGCATGGCAGTGAGAGTAGGCATAGCGGTGGCATTAGGACGTGCAATAGCAACAACAACATTACATGTAGGCATGGTAGTGAGAGTAGGCATAGTGGTGGCATTATGACATGCAGTATCAACAACATCATTACATTAAGGCATGGTGGTGAGAGTAGGCATAGTGGTAGCATTAGGACGTGCAATAGCAACAAGATCATTACATGCAGGCATTGTGGGAAGAGTAGGCATAGTGTTGGCATTAGGACGTTCAATATCAACAACATCATTACATTAAGGAATGCTAGTAAGAGTAGGCATAGTGGTGGCATTAGGACGTGCAATATCAACAACATCATTACATGCAGGCATGGTGCTGAGAGTAGGCATAGTGGTGGCATTAGGACGTGCAATATCAACAACATCATTACATGCAGGCATGGTGGTGAGAGTAGGCATAGTGGTGGCATTAGGACGTCCAATATCAACAACATCATTACATGCAGGCATAGCGATGAGAGTAGGCATAGTGGTGAATACCAACAACATCATTACATGCAGGCATGGCGGTGAGAGTAGGCATAGTGGTGGCATTAGGACGTGCAATATCAACAACATCATTACATGCAGGCATGGCGGTGAGAGTAGGCATAGTGGTGGCATTAGGACGTGCAATACCAACAACATCATTACATGCAGGCATGGCGGTGAGAGTAGGCATAGTGGTGGCATTAGGACGTGCAATACCAACAACATCATTACATGCAGGCATGGCAGTGAGAGTAGGCATAGTGGTGGCATTAGGACGTGCAATACCAGCAACATCATTACATGCAGGCATGGCGGTAAGAGTAGGCATAGTGGTGGCATTAGGACGTGCAATATCAACAACATCATAACATGCAGGCATGGCGGTGAGAGTAGGCATAGTGGTGGCATTAGGACGTGCAATACCAACAACATCATTACATGCAGGCATGGCGGTAAGAGTAGGCATAGTGGTGGCATTAGGACGTGAAATATCAACATCATTACATGCAGGCACGCTGGTGAGAGTAGGCATAGTGGTAGCATTAGTATGTGCAATATCAACAACATCATTGCATGCAGGCATGGCGATGAGAGTAGGCATAGTGGTGAATACCAACAACATCATTACATGCAGGCATGGCGTTGAGGGTAGGGATAGTGGTGGCATTAGGATGTGCAATATCAACAACATCATTACATGCAGGCATGGCGGTGAGAGTAGGCATAGTGGTGGCATTAGGACGTGCAATACCAACAACATCATTACATGCAGGCATGGCGGTGAGAGTAGGCATAGTGGTGGCATTAGGACGTGCAATACCAACAACATCATTACATGCAGGCATGGCGGTGAGAGTAGGCATAGTGGTGGCATTATGACATGCAGTATCAACAACATCATTACATTAAGGCATGGTGGTGAGAGTAGGCATAGTGGTGGCATCAGGACGTGCAACATCAACAACATCATTACATGCAGGCATGGCTGTGAGAGTAGGCATAGTGGTGAATACCAACAACAACATTACATGCAGGCATGGCGGTAAGGGTAGGGATAGTGGTGGCATTAGGACGTGCAATATCAACAACATCATTACATGCAGGCATGGCGGTAAGAGTAGGCATAGTGGTGGCATTAGGACGTGCAATACCAACAACATCATTACATGCAGGCATGGTGGGAAGAGTAGCCATAGTGGTGGCATTAGGATGTGCAATATCAACATCATTACATGCAGGCATGGTGGTAAGAGTAGGCACAGTGGTGGCATTAGGACATGCAATATCAACATCATTACATGCAGGCATGGCGGTGAGAGTAGGCATAGTGGTGGCATTAGGACGTGCAATATCAACAACATCATTACATTAAGGCATGATGGTAAGAGTAGGCATAGTGGTGGCATTAGGACGTTCAATATCAACAACATCATTACATTAAGGCATGGTGGTAAGAGTGGGCATAGTGGTGGCATTAGGATGTGCAATATCAACAACATCATTACATGCAGGAATGGCGGTAAGAGGAGACATAGTGGTGGCATTAGGACGTGCAATATCAACATCATTACATGCAGGCATGGTGGTGAGAGTAGGCATAGTGGTAGCATTAGGACTTGCAATATCAACAACATCATACATGCAGGCATGGTGGGAAGAGTAGGCATAGTGGTGGCATTAGGATGTGCAATATCAACAACATCATTACATGCAGGCATGGCGGTGAGAGTAGGCATAGTGGTGGCATTAGGACGTGCTATACCAACAATATGAATACATGCAAGCATGGCGTTGAGAGTAGGCATAGCGGTGGCAATAGGACGTGCAATAGCAACAACAACATTACATGCAGGCATGGCAGTGAGAGTAGGCATAGCGGTGGCATTAGGATGTGCAATATCAACAACATCATTACATGCAGGCATGGCAGAAAGAGTAGGCATAGTGGTGGCATAAGGACGTGCAATATCAACAACATCCTGACATGCAGGCATGGTGGGGAGAGTATGCACAGTGGTGGCATTAGGACATGCAATATGAACAACATGACATGCAGGCATGGTGGTGAGAGTAGGCATAGTGGTGGCATTAGGACATGCAATATCAACAACATCATTACATGCAGGCATGGTGGTGAGAGTAGGCATAGTGGTGGCATTAGGACATGCAATATCAACAACATCATTACATGCAGGCATGGTGGTGAGAGTAGGCATAGTGGTGGCATTAGGACGTGCAATATCAACAAGATCATTACATGCAGGCATGGCGGTGAGAGTAGGCATAGTGGTGGCATTAGGACGTGCAATATCAACAACATCATTACATGCAGGCATGGCAGTGAGAGTAGGCATGGTGAATACCAACACCATCATTACATGCAGGCTTGGCGGTGAGAGTAGGAATAGTGGTGGCATTAGGACGTGCAATATCAACATCATTACATGCAGGCATGGCGGTAAGAGTAGGCACAGTGGTGGCGTTAGGACGTGCAATACCAACAACATCATTACATGCAGGCATGGTGGTGAGATTAGGCATAGTGGTGGCATTAGGATGTGCAATATCAACAACATCATTACATGCAGGCATCGTGCTGAGAGTAGGCATAGTTGTGGCATTAGGACGTACAATATCAACAACATCATTACATGCAGGCTTGGCGGTGAGAGTAGGAATAGTGGTGGCATTAGGACGTGCAATATCAACATCATTACATGCAAGCATGGCGGTAAGAGTAGGCACAGTGGTGGCATTAGGACGTGCAATACCAACAACATCATTACATGCAGGCATGGTGGTGAGAGTAGGCATAGTGGTGGCATTAGGATGTGCAATATCAACAACATCCTGACATGCAGGCATGGCAGTGAGAGTAGGCATAGTGGTGAATACCAACAACATCATTATATGCAGGCTTGGCGGTGAGAGTAGGAATAGTGGTGGCATTAGGGCATGCAATATCAACAACATCATTACATGCAGGCATGGTGGTGAGAGTAGGAATAGTGGTGGCATTAGGACGTGCAATATCAACATCATTACATGCAGGCATGGTGGTGAGAGTAGGCATAGTGGTGGCATTAGGACGTGCAATATCAACATCATGACATGCAGGCATGGTGGTGAGAGTAGGCATAGTGGTGGCATTAGGACATGCAATATCAACAACAACATTACATGTAGGCATGGCGGTGAGAGTAGGCATAGTGGTGAATACCAACAACATCATGACATGCAGGCATGGCGGTGAGAGCAGGCATAGTGGTGGCATTAGGACGTGCAATATCAACATCATGACATGCAGGCATGGTGGTGAGAGTAGCTATAGTGGTGGCATTAGGACGTGCAATATCAACAACAACATTACATGTAGGCATGGCGGTGAGAGTAGGCATAATGGTGAATACCAACAACATCATTACATGCAGGCATGGCGGAGAGAGTAGGCATAGTGGTGAATATCAACAACATCATGACATGCAGGCATGGTGGTGAGAGTAGGCATAGTGGTAGCATTAGGACGTGCAATATCAACATCATGACATGCAGGCATGGTGGTGAGAGTAGGCATAGTGGTGGCATTAGGACGTGCAATATCAACATCATTACATTAAGGCATGATGGTGAGAGTAGGCATAGTGGTTGCATTAGGACGTGCAATGTCAACAACATCATTACATGCAGGCATGGTGGTAAGAGTAGGCATAGTGGTGAATATCAACAACATCATGACATGCAGGCATGGTGGTGAGAGTAGGCATAGTGGTGGCATTAGGACGTGCAATATCAACATCATGACATGCAGGCATGGTGGTAACAGTAGGCATAGTGGTGGCATTAGGACGTGCAATATCAACATCATTACATGCAGGCATGGCGGTAAGAGTAGGCATAGTGGTGGCATTAGGACGTGCAATATCAACAACATCATTACATGCAGGCATGGTCGTGAGAGTAGGCATAGTGGTGAATACCAACAACATCATGACATGCAGGCATGGCGGTGAGAGCAGGCATAGTGGTGGCATTAGGACGTGCAATATCAACATCATGACATGCAGGCATGGTGGTGAGAGTAGCTATAGTGGTGGCATTAGGACGTGCAATATCAACAACAACATTACATGTAGGCATGGCGGTGAGAGTAGGCATAATGGTGAATACCAACAACATCATTACATGCAGGCATGGCGGTGAGAGTAGGCATAGTGGTGAATATCAACAACATCATGACATGCAGGCATGGTGGTGAGAGTAGGCATAGTGGTAGCATTAGGACGTGCAATATCAACATCATGACATGCAGGCATGGTGGTGAGAGTAGGCATAGTGGTGGCATTAGGACGTGCAATGTCAACAACATCATTACATGCAGGCATGGTGGTAAGAGAAGGCATAGTGGTGAATATCAACAACATCATGACATGCAGGCATGGTGGTGAGAGTAGGCATAGTGGTGGCATTAGGACGTGCAATATCAACATCATGACATGCAGGCATGGTGGTAACAGTAGGCATAGTGGTGGCATTAGGACGTGCAATATCAACATCATTACATGCAGGCATGGCGGTAAGAGTAGGCATAGTGGTGGCATTAGGACGTGCAATATCAACAACATCATTACATGCAGGCATGGTGGTGAGAGTAGGCATAGTGGTGAATACCAACAACATCATGACATGCAGGCATGGCGGTGAGAGCAGGCATAGTGGTGGCATTAGGACGTGCAATATCAACATCATGACATGCAGGCATGGTGGTGAGAGTAGCTATAGTGGTGGCATTAGGACGTGCAATATCAACAACAACATTACATGTAGGCATGGCGGTGAGAGTAGGCATAATGGTGAATACCAACAACATCATTACATGCAGGCATGGCGGTGAGAGTAGGCATAGTGGTGAATATCAACAACATCATGACATGCAGGCATGGTGGTGAGAGTAGGCATAGTGGTAGCATTAGGACGTGCAATATCAACATCATGACATGCAGGCATGGTGGTAAGAGTAGGCATAGTGGTGAATATCAACAACATCATGACATGCAGGCATGGTGGTGAGAGTAGGCATAGTGGTGGCATTAGGACGTGCAATATCAACATCATGACATGCAGGCATGGTGGTAACAGTAGGCATAGTGGTGGCATTAGGACGTGCAATATCAACATCATTACATGCAGGCATGGCGGTAAGAGTAGGCATAGTGGTGGCACTAGGACGTGCAATATCAACAACATCATTACATGCAGGCATGGTGGTGAGAGTAGGCATAGTGGTGGCATTAGGACATGCAATATCAACAACATCATTACATGCAGGCATGGCGGTGAGAGTAGGCATAGTGGTGGCATTAGGACGTGCAATATCAACAACATCATTACATGCAGGCATGGTGGTGAGAGTAGGCATAGTGGTGGCATTAGGACATGCAATATCAACAACATCATTACATGCAGGCATGGCGTTGAGAGTAGGCATAGTGGTGAATATCAACAACATCATGACATGCAGGCATGGTGGTGAGAGTAGGCATAGTGGTGGCATTAGGACGTGCAATATCAACATCATGACATGCAGGCATGGTGGTGAGAGTAGGCATAGTGGTGCCATTAGAACGTGCAATATCAACATCATTACATGCAGGCATGGTGGTAATAATAGGCATAGTGGTGGCATTAGGACGTGCAATATCAACAACATCATTACATGCAGGCATGGTGGTGAGAGTAGGTATAGTGGTGGCATTAGGACGTGCAATATCAACAACATCATTACATGCAGGCATGGTGGTGAGAGTGGGCATAGTGGTGGCATTAGGGCGTGCAATATCAACATCATGACATGCAGGCATGGTGGTGAGAGTAGGCATAGTGGTGGCATTAGGACGTGCAATATCAACATCATTACATTAAGGCATGGTGGTGAGAGTAGGCATAGTGGTGGCATTAGGACGTGCAATATCAACAACATCATTACATGCAGGCATGGTGGTAAGAGTAGGCATAGTGGTGAATATCAACAACATCATGACATGCAGGCATGGTGGTGAGAGTAGGCATAATGGTGGCATTAGGACATGCAATATCAACATCAAGACATGCAGGCATGGTGGTAAGAGTAGGCATAATGGTGGCATTAGGACATGCAATATCAACATCATGACATGCAGGCATGGTGGTGAGAGTAGGCATAGTGGTGGCATTAGGATGTGCAATATCAACAACATCCTGACATGCAGGCATGGCAGTGAGAGTAGGCATAGTGGTGAATACCAACAACATCATTATATGCAGGCTTAACGGTGAGAGTAGGAATAGTGGTGGCATTAGGGCGTGCAATATCAACAACATCATTACATGCAGGCATGGTGGTGAGAGTAGGCATAGTGGTGGCATTAGGACGTGCAATATCAACATCATTACATGCAGGCATGGTGGTGAGAGTAGGCATAGTGGTGGCATTAGGACGTGCAATATCAACATCATGACATGCAGGCATGGTGGTGAGAGTAGGCATAGTGGTGGCATTAGGACATGCAATATCAACAACAACATTACATGTAGGCATGGCGGTGAGAGTAGGCATAGTGGTGAATACCAACAACATCATGACATGCAGGCATGGCGGTGAGAGCAGGCATAGTGGTGGCATTAGGACGTGCAATATCAACATCATGACATGCAGGCATGGTGGTGAGAGTAGCTATAGTGGTGGCATTAGGACGTGCAATATCAACAACATCATTACATGTAGGCATGGCGGTGAGAGTAGGCATAATGGTGAATACCAACAACATCATTACATGCAGGCATGGCGGTGAGAGTAGGCATAGTGGTGAATATCAACAACATCATGACATGCAGGCATGGTGGTGAGAGTAGGCATAGTGGTGGCATTAGGACGTGCAATATCAACATCATTACATGCAGGCATGGTGGTAATAATAGGCATAGTGGTGGCTTTAGGACGTGCAATATCAACAACATCATTACATGCAGGCATGGTGGTGAGAGTAGGCATAGTGGTGGCATTAGGACGTGTAATATCAACATCATGACATGCAGGCATGGTGGTGAGAGTAGGCATAGTGGTGGCATTAGGACGTGCAATATCAACATCATTACATTAAGGCATGATGGTGAGAGTAGGCATAGTGGTGGCATTAGGACGTGCAATGTCAACAACATCATTACATGCAGGCATGGTGGTAAGAGTAGGCATAGTGGTGAATATCAACAACATCATGACATGCAGGCATGGTGGTGAGAGTAGGCATAGTGGTGGCATTAGGACGTGCAATATCAACATCATGACATGCAGGCATGGTGGTAACAGTAGGCATAGTGGTGGCATTAGGACGTGCAATATCAACATCATTACATGCAGGCATGGCGGTAAGAGTAGGCATAGTGGTGGCATTAGGACGTGAAATATCAACAACATCATTACATGCAGGCATGGTGGTGAGAGTAGGCATAGTGGTGGCATTAGGACATGCAATATCAACAACATCATTACATGCAGGCATGGCGGTGAGAGTAGGCATAGTGGTGGCATTAGGACGTGCAATATCAACAACATCATTACATGCAGGCATGGTGGTGAGAGTAGGCATAGTGGTGGCATTAGGACGTGGAATATCAACAACATCATTACATGCAGGCATGGCGTTGAGAGTAGGCATAGTGGTGAATATCAACAACATCATGACATGCAGGCATGGTGGTGAGAGTAGGCATAGTGGTGGCATTAGGACGTGCAATATCAACATCATGACATGCAGGCATGGTGGTGAGAGTAGGCATAGTGGTGCCATTAGAACGTGCAATATCAACATCATTACATGCAGGCATGGTGGTAATAATAGGCATAGTGGTGGCATTACGACGTGCAATATCAACAACATCATTACATGCAGGCATGGTGGTGAGAGTAGGTATAGTGGTGGCATTAGGACGTGCAATATCAACAACATCATTACATGCAGGCATGGTGGTGAGAGTGGGCATAGTGCTGGCATTAGGGCGTGCAATATCAACATCATGACATGCAGGCATGGTGGTGAGAGTAGGCATAGTGGTGGCATTAGGACGTGCAATATCAACATCATTACATTAAGGCATGGTGGTGAGAGTAGGCATAGTGGTGGCATTAGGACGTGCAATATCAACAACATCATTACATGCAGGCATGGTGGTAAGAGTAGGCATAGTGGTGAATATCAACAACATCATGACATGCAGGCATGGTGGTGAGAGTAGGCATAATGGTGGCATTAGGACATGCAATATCAACATCATGACATGCAGGCATGGTGGCAAGAGTAGGCATAGTGGTGGCATTAGGACGTGCAATATCAACATCATTACATGCAGGCATGGCAGTAAGAGTAGGCATAGTGGTGGCATTAGGACGTTCAATATCAACAACATCATTAGATGCAGGCATGGCAGTAAGAGTAGGCATAGTGGTGGCATTAGGACGTGCAATACCAACAACATCATTACATGCAGGCATGGCGGTGAGAGTTGGCATAGTGGTGGCATTAGGACATGCAATATCAACAACATCATTACATGCAGGCATGGTGGTGAGAGTAGGCATAGTGGTGGCATTAGGACGTGCAATATCAACAACATCATTACATGCAGGCATGGTGGGAAGAGTAGGCATAGTGGTGGCATTAGGACGTGCAATATCAACAACATCATTACATGCAGGCATGGTGGTGAGAGTAGGCATAGTGGTGGCATTAGGACGTGCAATATAAACAATATCATTACATGCAGGCATGTTGGTGAGAGTAGGCATAGTGGTGGCATTAGGACGTGCAATATCAACATCATGACATGCAGGCATGGTGGTGAGAGTAGGCATAGTGGTGGCATTAGGACGTGCAATATCAACATCATTACATTAAGGCATGGTGGTGAGAGTAGGCATAGTGGTGAATATCAACAACATCATGACATGCAGGCATGGTGGTGAGAGTAGGCATAGTGGTGGCATTAGGACGTGCAATATCAACATCATGACATGCAGGCATGGTGGTAACAGTAGGCATAGTGGTGGCATTAGGACGTGCAATATCAACATCATTACATGCAGGCATGGCGGTAAGAGTAGGCATAGTGGTGGCATTAGGACGTGCAATATCAACAACATCATTACATGCAGGCATGGTGGTGAGAGTAGGCATAGTGGTGGCATTAGGACATGCAATATCAACAACATCATTACATGCAGGCATGGCGGTGAGAGTAGGCATAGTGGTGGCATTAGGACGTGCAATATCAACAACATCATTACATGCAGGCATGGTGGTGAGAGTAGGCATAGTGGTGGCATTAGGACGTGCAATATCAACAACATCATTACATGCAGGCATGGCGTTGAGAGTAGGCATAGTGGTGAATATCAACAACATCATGACATGCAGGCATGGTGGTGAGAGTAGGCATAGTGGTGGCATTAGGACGTGCAATATCAACATCATGACATGCAGGCATGGTGGTGAGAGTAGGCATAGTGGTGCCATTAGAACGTGCAATATCAACATCATTACATGCAGGCATGGTGGTAATAATAGGCATAGTGGTGGCATTAGGACGTGCAATATCAACAACATCATTACATGCAGGCATGGCGGTGAGAGTAGGCATAGTGGTGAATACCAACAACAACATTACATGCAGGCATGGCGGTGAGGGTAGGGATAGTGGTGGCATTAGGACGTGCAATATCAACAACATCATTACATGCAGGCATGGCGGTAAGAGTAGGCATAGTGGTGGCATTAGGACGTGCAATACCAACAACATCATTACATGCAGGCATGGCAGTAAGAGTAGGCATAGTGGTGGCATTAGGACGTGCAATACCAACAACATCATTACATGCAGGCATGGCGGTGAGAGTTGGCATAGTGGTGGCATTAGGACATGCAATATCAACAACATCATTACATGCAGGCATGGTGGTGAGAGTAGGCATAGTGGTGGCATTAGGACGTGCAATATCAACAACATCATTACATGCAGGCATGGTGGGAAGAGTAGGCATAGTGGTGGCATTAGGACGTGCAATATCAACAACATCATTACATGCAGGCATGGTGGTGAGAGTAGGCATAGTGGTGGCATTAGGACGTGCAATATCAACAATATCATTACATGCAGGCATGTTGGTGAGAGTAGGCATAGTGGTGGCATTAGGACGTGCAATATCAACATCATGACATGCAGGCATGGTGGTGAGAGTAGGCATAGTGGTGGCATTAGGACGTGCAATATCAACATCATTACATTAAGGCATGGTGGTGAGAGTAGGCATAGTGGTGAATATCAACAACATCATGACATGCAGGCATGGTGGTGAGAGTAGGCATAGTGGTGGCATTAGGACGTGCAATATCAACATCATGACATGCAGGCATGGTGGTAACAGTAGGCATAGTGGTGGCATTAGGACGTGCAATATCAACATCATTACATGCAGGCATGGCGGTAAGAGTAGGCATAGTGGTGGCATTAGGACGTGCAATATCAACAACATCATTACATGCAGGCATGGTGGTGAGAGTAGGCATAGTGGTGGCATTAGGACATGCAATATCAACAACATCATTACATGCAGGCATGGCGGTGAGAGTAGGCATAGTGGTGGCATTAGGACGTGCAATATCAACAACATCATTACATGCAGGCATGGTGGTGAGAGTAGGCATAGTGGTGGCATTAGGACGTGCAATATCAAGAACATCATTACATGCAGGCATGGTGCTGAGAGTAGGCATAGTGGTGGCATTAGGACGTGCAATATCAACAACATCATTACATTAAGGCATGGTGGTGAGAGTAGGCATAGTGGTGGCATTATGACATGCAGTATCAACAACATCATTACATTAAGGCATGGTGGTGAGAGTAGGCATAGTGGTAGCATTAGGACGTGCAATAGCAACAAGATCATTACATGCAGGCATTGTGGGAAGAGTAGGCATAGTGTTGGCATTAGGACGTTCAATATCAACAACATCATTACATTAAGGAATGCTGGTAAGAGTAGGCATAGTGGTGGCATTAGGACGTGCAATATCAACATCATTACATGCAGGCATGGCAGTGAGAGTAGGCATAGCGGTGGCATTAGGACGTGCAATAGCAACAACAACATTACATGTAGGCATGGTAGTGAGAGTAGGCATAGTGGTGGCATTATGACATGCAGTATCAACAACATCATTACATTAAGGCATGGTGGTGAGAGTAGGCATAGTGGTAGCATTAGGACGTGCAATAGCTACAAGATCATTACATGCGGGCATTGTGGGAAGAGCAGGCATAGTGTTGGCATTAGGATGTTCAATATCAACAACATCATTACATTAAGGAATGCTGGTAAGAGTAGGCATAGTGGTGGCATTAGGACGTGCAATATCAACAACATCATTACATGCAGGCATGGTGCTGAGAGTAGGCATAGTGGTGGCATTAGGACGTGCAATATCAACAACATCATAACATGCAGGCATGGCGGTGAGAGTAGGCATAGTGGTGGCATTAGGACGTGCAATATCAACAACATCATTACATGCAGGCATGGTGGTGAGAGTAGGCATAGTGGTGGCATTAGGACGTCCAATATCAACAACATCATTACATGCAGGCATAGCGATGAGAGTAGGCATAGTGGTGAATACCAACAACATCATTACATGCAGGCATGGCGGTGAGGGTAGGGATAGTGGTGGCATTAGGATGTGCAATATCAACAACATCATTACATGCAGGCATGGCGGAGAGAGTAGGCATAGTGGTGGCATTAGGACGTGCAATACCAACAACATCATTACATGCAGGCATGGCGGTGAGAGTAGGCATAGTGGTGGCATTAGGACGTGCAATACCAACAACATCATTACATGCAGGCATGGCAGTGAGAGTAGGCATAGTGGTGGCATTAGGACGTGCAATACCAACAGCATTATTACATGCAGGCATGGCGGTAAGAGTAGGCATAGTGGTGGCATTAGGACGTGCAATATCAACAACATCATAACATGCAGGCATGGCGGTGAGAGTAGGCATAGTGGTGGCATTAGGACGTGCAATACCAACAACATCATTACATGCAGGCATGGCGTTAAGAGAAGGCATAGTGGTGGCATTAGTACGTGAAATATCAACATCATTACATGCAGGCACGCTGGTGAGAGTAGGCATAGTGGTAGCATTAGTATGTGCAATATCAACAACATCATTGCATGCAGGCATGGCGATGAAAGTAGGCATAGTGGTGAATACCAACAACATCATTACATGCAGGCATGGCATTGAGGGTAGGGATAGTGGTGGCATTAGGATGTGCAATATCAACAACATCATTACATGCAGGCATGGCGGTGAGAGTAGGCATAGTGGTGGCATTAGGACGTGCAATACCAACAACATCATTACATGCAGGCATGGCGGTGAGAGTAGGCATAGTGGTGGCATTAGGACGTGCAATACCAACAACATCATTACATGCAGGAATGGCGGTGAGAGTAGGCATAGTGGTGGCATTAGGACGTGCAATATCAACAACATCATAACATGCAGGCATGGCGGTGAGAGTAGGCATAGTGGTGGCATTATGACATGCAGTATCAACAACATCATTACATTAAGGCATGGTGGTGAGAGTAGGCATAGTGGTGGCATCAGGACGTGCAACATCAACAACATCATTACATGCAGGCATGGCTGTGAGAGTAGGCATAGTGGTGAATACCAACAACAACATTACATGCAGGCATGGCGGTGAGGGTAGGGATAGTGGTGGCATTAGGACGTGCAATATCAACAACATCATTACATGCAGGCATGGCGGTAAGAGTAGGCATAGTGGTGGCATTAGGACGTGCAATACCAACAACATCATTACATGCAGGCATGGTGGGAAGAGTAGCAATAGTGGTGGCATTAGGATGTGCAATATCAACATCATTACATGCAGGCATGGTGGTAAGAGTAGGCACAGTGGTGGCATTAGGACATGCAATATCAACATCATTACATGCAGGCATGGCGGTGAGAGTAGGCATAGTGGTGGCATTAGGACGTGCAATATCAACAACATCATTACATTAAGGCATGATGTAAGAGTAGGCATAGTGGTGGCATTAGGACATGCAATATCAACATCATTACATGCAGGCATGGCGGTGAGAGTAGGCATAGTGGTGGCACTAGGACGTGCAATATCAACAACATCATTACATGCAGGCATGGCGGTAAGAGTAGACATAGTGGTGGCATTAGGACTTGCAATATCAACATCATTACATGCAGGCATGGTGGTGAGAGTAGGCATAGTGGTAGCATTAGGACTTGCAATATCAACAACATCATACATGCAGGCATGGTGGGAAGAGTAGGCATAGTGGTGGCATTAGGACGTGCAATATCAACAACATCATTACATGCAGGCATGGCGGTGAGAGTAGGCATAGTGGTGGCATTAGGACGTGCAATACCAACAATATGATTACATGCAAGCATGGCGGTGAGAGTAGGCATAGCGGTGGCATTAGGACGTGCAATAGCAACAACAACATTACATGCAGGCATGGCAGTGAGAGTAGGCATAGCGGTGGCATTAGGATGTGCAATATCAACAACATCATTACATGCAGGCATGGCAGAAAGAGTAGGCATAGTGGTGGCATTAGGACGTGCAATATCAACAACATCCTGACATGCAGGCATGGTGGGGAGAGTATGCACAGTGGTGGCATTAGGACATGCAATATGAACAACATGACATGCAGGCATGGTGGTGAGAGTAGGCATAGTGGTGGCATTAGGACATGCAATATCAACAACATCATTACATGCAGGCATGGTGGTGAGAGTAGGCATAGTGGTGGCATTAGGACATGCAATATCAACAACATCATTACATGCAGGCATGGTGGTGAGAGTAGGCATAGTGGTGGCATTAGGACGTGCAATATCAACAAGATAATTACATGCAGGCTGGCGGTGAGAGTAGGCATAGTGGTGGCATTAGGACGTGCAATATCAACAACATCATTACATGCAGGCATGGCAGTGAGAGTAGGCATGGTGAATACCAACACCATCATTACATGCAGGCTTGGCGGTGAGAGTAGGAATAGTGGTGGCATTAGGACGTGCAATATCAACATCATTACATGCAGGCATGGCGGTAAGAGTAGGCACAGTGGTGGCGTTAGGACGTGCAATACCAACAACATCATTACATGCAGGCATGGTGGTGAGAGTAGGCATAGTGGTGGCATTAGGATGTGCAATATCAACAACATCATTACATGCAGGCATCGTGCTGAGAGTAGGCATAGTTGTGGCATTAGGACGTACAATATCAACAACATCATTACATGCAGGCTTGGCGGTGAGAGTAGGAATAGTGGTGGCATTAGGACGTGCAATGACAACATCATTACATGCAGGCATGGCGGTAAGAGTAGGCACAGTGGTGGCATTAGGACGTGCAATACCAACAACATCATTACATGCAGGCATGGTGGTGAGAGTAGGTATAGTGGTGGCATTAGGATGTGCAATATCAACAACATCCTGACATGCAGGCATGGCAGTGAGAGTAGGCATAGTGGTGAATACCAACAACATCATTATATGCAGGCTTGGCGGTGAGAGTAGGAATAGTGGTGGCATTAGGGCGTGCAATATCAACAACATCATTACATGCAGGCATGGTGGTGAGAGTAGGCATAGTGGTGGCATTAGGACGTGCAATATCAACATCATTACATGCAGGCATGGTGGTGAGAGTAGGCATAGTGGTGGCATTAGGACGTGCAATATCAACATCATGACATGCAGGCATGGTGGTGAGAGTAGGCATAGTGGTGGCATTAGGACATGCAATATCAACAACAACATTACATGTAGGCATGGCGGTGAGAGTAGGCATAGTGGTGAATACCAACAACATCATGACATGCAGGCATGGCGGTGAGAGCAGGCATAGTGGTGGCATTAGGACGTGCAATATCAACATCATGACATGCAGGCATGGTGGTGAGAGTAGCTATAGTGGTGGCATTAGGACGTGCAATATCAACAACAACATTACATGTAGGCATGGCGGTGAGAGTAGGCATAATGGTGAATACCAACAACATCATTACATGCAGGCATGGCGGTGAGAGTAGGCATAGTGGTGAATATCAACAACATCATGACATGCAGGCATGGTGGTGAGAGTAGGCATAGTGGTGGCATTAGGACGTGCAATATCAACATCATTACATGCAGGCATGGTGGTAATAATAGGCATAGTGATGGCTTTAGGACGTGCAATATCAACAACATCATTACATGCAGGCATGGTGGTGAGAGTAGGCATAGTGGTGGCATTAGGACGTGCAATATCAACATCATGACATGCAGGCATGGTGGTGAGAGTAGGCATAGTGGTGGCATTAGGACGTGCAATATCAACATCATTACATTAAGGCATGATGGTGAGAGTAGGCATAGTGGTGGCATTAGGACGTGCAATGTCAACAACATCATTACATGCAGGCATGGTGGTAAGAGTAGGCATAGTGGTGAATATCAACAACATCATGACATGCAGGCATGGTGGTGAGAGTAGGCATAGTGGTGGCATTAGGACGTGCAATATCAACATCATGACATGCAGGCATGGTGGTAACAGTAGGCATAGTGGTGGCATTAGGACGTGCAATATCAACATCATTACATGCAGGCATGGCGGTAAGAGTAGGCATAGTGGTGGCATTAGGACGTGCAGTATCAACAACATCATTACATGCAGGCATGGTGGTGAGAGTAGGCATAGTGGTGGCATTAGGACATGCAATATCAACAACATCATTACATGCAGGCATGGCGGTGAGAGTAGGCATAGTGGTGGCATTAGGACGTGCAATATCAACAACATCATTACATGCAGGCATGGTGGTGAGAGTAGGCATAGTGGTGGCATTAGGACGTGCAATATCAACAACATCATTACATGCAGGCATGGCGTTGAGAGTAGGCATAGTGGTGAATATCAACAACATCATGACATGCAGGCATGGTGGTGAGAGTAGGCATAGTGGTGGCATTAGGACGTGCAATATCAACATCATGACATGCAGGCATGGTGGTGAGAGTAGGCATAGTGGTGCCATTAGAACGTGCAATATCAACATCATTACATGCAGGCATGGTGGTAATAATAGGCATAGTGGTGGCATTAGGACGTGCAATATCAACAACATCATTACATGCAGGCATGGTGGTGAGAGTAGGCATAATGGTGGCATTAGGACATGCAATATCAACATCATGACATGCAGGCATGGTGGTAAGAGTAGGCATAGTGGTGGCATTAGGACGTGCAATATCAACATCATTATATGCAGGCATGGCAGTAAGAGTAGGCATAGTGGTGGCATTGGGACGTTCAATATCAACAACATCATTACATGCAGGCATGGCAGTAAGAGTAGGCATAGTGGTGGCATTAGGACGTGCAATACCAACAACATCATTACATGCAGGCATGGCGGTGAGAGTTGGCATAGTGGTGGCATTAGGACATGCAATATCAACAACATCATTACATGCAGGCATGGTGGTGAGAGTAGGCATAGTGGTGGCATTAGGACGTGCAATATCAACAACATCATTACATGCAGGCATGGTGGGAAGAGTAGGCATAGTGGTGGCATTAGGACGTGCAATATCAACAACATCATTACATGCAGGCATGGCGGTAAGAGTAGGCATAGTTGTGGCATTAGGACGTGCAATATCAACAACATCATTACATGCAGGCATGGCGGTGAGAGTAGGCATAATGGTGGCATTAGGACGTGCAATATCAACAACATCATTACATGCAGGCATGGCGGTAAGAGTAGGTTAATGGTGGCATTATGACATGCAATATCAACAACATTATTACATGCAGGCATGGTGGTAAGAGTAGGCATAATGGTGGCATTAGGACGTGCAATATCAACAACATCATTACATGAAGGCATGGTGGTAAGAGTAGGCATAATGGTGGCATTAGGACGTGCAATATCAACAACATCATTACATGCAGGCATGGTGGTAAGAGTAGGCATAATGGTGGCATTAGGACGTGCAATATCAACAACATCATTACATGCAGGCATGGTGGTAAGAGTAGGCATAATGGTGGCATTAGGACGTGCAATATCAACAACATCATTACATGAAGGCATGGTGGTAAGAGTAGGCATAGTGGTGGCATTATGACATGCAGTATCAACAACATCATTACATTAAGGCATGGCGGTAAGAGTAGGCATGGTGGTGGAATTAGGACATGCAATATCAACAACATCATAACATGCAGGCATGGCAGTGAGAGTAGGCATAGTGGTGGCATTATGACATGCAGTATCAACAACATCATTACATTAAGGCATGGGGAGAGAGTAGGCATAGTGGTGTCATTAGGACGTGCAATACCAACAACATCATTACATGCAGGCATGGCGGTGAGAGTAGGCATAGTGGTGAATACCAACAACATCATTACATGCAGGCATGGCGGTGAGGGTAGGGATAGTGGTGGCATTAGGACGTGCAATATCAACAACATCATTACATGCAGGCATGGCGGTGAGAGTAGGCATAGTGGTGGCATTAGGACTTGCATTACCAACAACATCATTACATGCAGGCATGGCGGTGAGAGTAGCCATAGTGGTAGCATTAGGAAGTACAATATCAACATCATTACATGCAGGCATGGCGGTAAGAGTAGGCATAATGATGGAATTAGGACGTGCAATATCAACAAGATCATTACATGCAGGCATGGCAGTGAGAGTAGGCATAATGGTGGCATTAGGACGTGCAATATCAAAAACATCATTACATGCAGGCATGGCGGTAAGAGTAGGCATAATGGTGGCATTATGACATGCAATATCAACAACATTATTACATGCAGGCATGGTGTGAAGAGTAGGCATAGTGGTGGCATTAGGACGTGCAATATCAAGAACATCATTACATGCAGGCATGGTGCTGAGAGTAGGCATAGTGGTGGCATTAGGACGTGCAATATCAACAACATCATTACATTAAGGCATGGTGGTGAGAGTAGGCATAGTGGTGGCAATATGACATGCAGTATCAACAACATCATTACATTAAGGCATGGTGGTGAGAGTAGGCATAGTGGTAGCATTAGGACGTGCAATAGCAACAAGATCATTACATGCAGGCATTGTGGGAAGAGTAGGCATAGTGTTGGCATTAGGACGTTCAATATCAACAACATCATTACATTAAGGAATGCTGGTAAGAGTAGGCATAGTGGTGGCATTAGGACGTGCAATATCAACATCATTACATGCAGGCATGGCAGTGAGAGTAGGCATAGCGGTGGCATTAGGACGTGCAATAGCAACAACAACATTACATGTAGGCATGGTAGTGAGAGTAGGCATAGTGGTGGCATTATGACATGCAGTATCAACAACATCATTACATTAAGGCATGGTGGTGAGAGTAGGCATAGTGGTAGCATTAGGACGTGCAATAGCAACAAGATCATTACATGCAGGCATTGTGGGAAGAGTAGGCATAGTGTTGGCATTAGGACGTTCAATATCAACAACATCATTACATTAAGGAATGCTAGTAAGAGTAGGCATAGTGGTGGCATTAGGACGTGCAATATCAACAACATCATTACATGCAGGCATGGTGCTGAGAGTAGGCATAGTGGTGGCATTAGGACGTGCAATATCAACAACATCATTACATGCAGGCATGGTGGTGAGAGTAGGCATAGTGGTGGCATTAGGACGTCCAATATCAACAACATCATTACATGCAGGCATAGCGATGAGAGTAGGCATAGTGGTGAATACCAACAACATCATTACATGCAGGCATGGCGGTGAGGGTAGGCATAGTGGTGGCATTAGGACGTGCAATATCAACAACATCATTACATGCAGGCATGGCGGTGAGAGTAGGCATAGTGGTGGCATTAGGACGTGCAATACCAACAACATCATTACATGCAGGCATGGTGGTGAGAGTAGGCATAGTGGTGGCATTAGGACGTGCAATACCAACAACATCATTACATGCAGGCATGGCAGTGAGAGTAGGCATAGTGGTGGCATTAGGACGTGCAATACCAGCAACATCATTACATGCAGGCATGGCGGTAAGAGTAGGCATAGTGGTGGCATTAGGACGTGCAATATCAACAACATCATAACATGCAGGCATGGCGGTGAGAGTAGGCATAGTGGTGGCATTAGGACGTGCAATACCAACAACATCATTACATGCAGGCATGGCGGTAAGAGTAGGCATAGTGGTGGCATTAGGACGTGAAATATCAACATCATTACATGCAGGCACGCTGGTGAGAGTAGGCATAGTGGTAGCATTAGTATGTGCAATATCAACAACATCATTGCATGCAGGCATGGCGATGAGAGTAGGCATAGTGGTGAATACCAACAACATCATTACATGCAGGCATGGCGTTGAGGGTAGGGATAGTGGTGGCATTAGGATGTGCAATATCAACAACATCATTACATGCAGGCATGGCGGTGAGAGTAGGCATAGTGGTGGCATTAGGACGTGCAATACCAACAACATCATTACATGCAGGCATGGCGGTGAGAGTAGGCATAGTGGTGGCATTAGGACGTGCAATACCAACAACATCATTACATGCAGGCATGGCGGTGAGAGTAGGCATAGTGGTGGCATTAGGACGTGCAATAGCAACAAGATCATTACATGCAGGCATTGTGGGAAGAGTAGGCATAGTGTTGGCATTAGGACGTTCAATATCAACAACATCATTACATTAAGGAATGCTGGTAAGAGTAGGCATAGTGGTGGCATTAGGACGTGCAATATCAACATCATTACATGCAGGCATGGCAGTGAGAGTAGGCATAGCGGTGGCATTAGGACGTGCAATAGCAACAACAACATTACATGTAGGCATGGTAGTGAGAGTAGGCATAGTGGTGGCATTATGACATGCAGTATCAACAACATCATTACATTAAGGCATGGTGGTGAGAGTAGGCATAGTGGTAGCATTAGGACGTGCAATAGCAATAAGATCATTACATGCAGGCATTGTGGGAAGAGTAGGCATAGTGTTGGCATTAGGACGTTCAATATCAACAACATCATTACATTAAGGAATGCTAGTAAGAGTAGGCATAGTGGTGGCATTAGGACGTGCAATATCAACAACATCATTACATGCAGGCATGGTGCTGAGAGTAGGCATAGTGGTGGCATTAGGACGTGCAATATCAACAACATCATTACATGCAGGCATGGTGGTGAGAGTAGGCATAGTGGTGGCATTAGGACGTCCAATATCAACAACATCATTACATGCAGGCATAGCGATGAGAGTAGGCATAGTGGTGAATACCAACAACATCATTACATGCAGGCATGGCGGTGAGAGTAGGCATAGTGGTGGCATTAGGACGTGCAATATCAACAACATCATTACATGCAGGCATGGCGGTGAGAGTAGGCATAGTGGTGGCATTAGGACGTGCAATACCAACAACATCATTACATGCAGGCATGGCGGTGAGAGTAGGCATAGTGGTGGCATTAGGACGTGCAATACCAACAACATCATTACATGCAGGCATGGCAGTGAGAGTAGGCATAGTGGTGGCATTAGGACGTGCAATACCAGCAACATCATTACATGCAGGCATGGCGGTAAGAGTAGGCATAGTGGTGGCATTAGGACGTGCAATATCAACAACATCATAACATGCAGGCATGGCGGTGAGAGTAGGCATAGTGGTGGCATTAGGACGTGCAATACCAACAACATCATTACATGCAGGCATGGCGGTAAGAGTAGGCATAGTGGTGGCATTAGGACGTGAAATATCAACATCATTACATGCAGGCACGCTGGTGAGAGTAGGCATAGTGGTAGCATTAGTATGTGCAATATCAACAACATCATTGCATGCAGGCATGGCGATGAGAGTAGGCATAGTGGTGAATACCAACAACATCATTACATGCAGGCATGGCGTTGAGGGTAGGGATAGTGGTGGCATTAGGATGTGCAATATCAACAACATCATTACATGCAGGCATGGCGGTGAGAGTAGGCATAGTGGTGGCATTAGGACGTGCAATACCAACAACATCATTACATGCAGGCATGGCGGTGAGAGTAGGCATAGTGGTGGCATTAGGACGTGCAATACCAACAACATCATTACATGCAGGCATGGCGGTGAGAGTAGGCATAGTGGTGGCATTATGACATGCAGTATCAACAACATCATTACATTAAGGCATGGTGGTGAGAGTAGGCATAGTGGTGGCATCAGGACGTGCAACATCAACAACATCATTACATGCAGGCATGGCTGTGAGAGTAGGCATAGTGGTGAATACCAACAACAACATTACATGCAGGCATGGCGGTGAGGGTAGGGATAGTGGTGGCATTAGGACGTGCAATATCAACAACATCATTACATGCAGGCATGGCGGTAAGAGTAGGCATAGTGGTGGCATTAGGACGTGCAATACCAACAACATCATTACATGCAGGCATGGTGGGAAGAGTAGCCATAGTGGTGGCATTAGGATGTGCAATATCAACATCATTACATGCAGGCATGGTGGTAAGAGTAGGCACAGTGGTGGCATTAGGACATGCAATATCAACATCATTACATGCAGGCATGGCGGTGAGAGTAGGCATAGTGGTGGCATTAGGACGTGCAATATCAACAACATCATTACATTAAGGCATGATGGTAAGAGTAGGCATAGTGGTGGCATTAGGACGTTCAATATCAACAACATCATTACATTAAGGCATGGTGGTAAGAGTGGGCATAGTGGTGGCATTAGGATGTGCAATATCAACAACATCATTACATGCAGGAATGGCGGTAAGAGGAGACATAGTGGTGGCATTAGGACGTGCAATATCAACATCATTACATGCAGGCATGGTGGTGAGAGTAGGCATAGTGGTAGCATTAGGACTTGCAATATCAACAACATCATACATGCAGGCATGGTGGGAAGAGTAGGCATAGTGGTGGCATTAGGATGTGCAATATCAACAACATCATTACATGCAGGCATGGCGGTGAGAGTAGGCATAGTGGTGGCATTAGGACGTGCTATACCAACAATATGAATACATGCAAGCATGGCGTTGAGAGTAGGCATAGCGGTGGCAATAGGACGTGCAATAGCAACAACAACATTACATGCAGGCATGGCAGTGAGAGTAGGCATAGCGGTGGCATTAGGATGTGCAATATCAACAACATCATTACATGCAGGCATGGCAGAAAGAGTAGGCATAGTGGTGGCATAAGGACGTGCAATATCAACAACATCCTGACATGCAGGCATGGTGGGGAGAGTATGCACAGTGGTGGCATTAGGACATGCAATATGAACAACATGACATGCAGGCATGGTGGTGAGAGTAGGCATAGTGGTGGCATTAGGACATGCAATATCAACAACATCATTACATGCAGGCATGGTGGTGAGAGTAGGCATAGTGGTGGCATTAGGACATGCAATATCAACAACATCATTACATGCAGGCATGGTGGTGAGAGTAGGCATAGTGGTGGCATTAGGACGTGCAATATCAACAAGATCATTACATGCAGGCATGGCGGTGAGAGTAGGCATAGTGGTGGCATTAGGACGTGCAATATCAACAACATCATTACATGCAGGCATGGCAGTGAGAGTAGGCATGGTGAATACCAACACCATCATTACATGCAGGCTTGGCGGTGAGAGTAGGAATAGTGGTGGCATTAGGACGTGCAATATCAACATCATTACATGCAGGCATGGCGGTAAGAGTAGGCACAGTGGTGGCGTTAGGACGTGCAATACCAACAACATCATTACATGCAGGCATGGTGGTGAGATTAGGCATAGTGGTGGCATTAGGATGTGCAATATCAACAACATCATTACATGCAGGCATCGTGCTGAGAGTAGGCATAGTTGTGGCATTAGGACGTACAATATCAACAACATCATTACATGCAGGCTTGGCGGTGAGAGTAGGAATAGTGGTGGCATTAGGACGTGCAATATCAACATCATTACATGCAGGCATGGCGGTAAGAGTAGGCACAGTGTGGCATTAGGACGTGCAATACCAACAACATCATTACATGCAGGCATGGTGGTGAGAGTAGGCATAGTGGTGGCATTAGGATGTGCAATATCAACAACATCCTGACATGCAGGCATGGCAGTGAGAGTAGGCATAGTGGTGAATACCAACAACATCATTATATGCAGGCTTGGCGGTGAGAGTAGGAATAGTGGTGGCATTAGGGCATGCAATATCAACAACATCATTACATGCAGGCATGGTGGTGAGAGTAGGCATAGTGGTAGCATTAGTATGTGCAATATCAACAACATCATTGCATGCAGGCATGGCGATGAGAGTAGGCATAGTGGTGAATACCAACAACATCATTACATGCAGGCATGGCGTTGAGGGTAGGGATAGTGGTGGCATTAGGATGTGCAATATCAACAACATCATTACATGCAGGCATGGCGGTGAGAGTAGGCATAGTGGTGGCATTAGGACGTGCAATACCAACAACATCATTACATGCAGGCATGGCGGTGAGAGTAGGCATAGTGGTGGCATTAGGACGTGCAATACCAACAACATCATTACATGCAGGCATGGCGGTGAGAGTAGGCATAGTGGTGGCATTATGACATGCAGTATCAACAACATCATTACATTAAGGCATGGTGGTGAGAGTAGGCATAGTGGTGGCATCAGGACGTGCAACATCAACAACATCATTACATGCAGGCATGGCTGTGAGAGTAGGCATAGTGGTGAATACCAACAACAACATTACATGCAGGCATGGCGGTGAGGGTAGGGATAGTGGTGGCATTAGGACGTGCAATATCAACAACATCATTACATGCAGGCATGGCGGTAAGAGTAGGCATAGTGGTGGCATTAGGACGTGCAATACCAACAACATCATTACATGCAGGCATGGTGGGAAGAGTAGCCATAGTGGTGGCATTAGGATGTGCAATATCAACATCATTACATGCAGGCATGGTGGTAAGAGTAGGCACAGTGGTGGCATTAGGACATGCAATATCAACATCATTACATGCAGGCATGGCGGTGAGAGTAGGCATAGTGGTGGCATTAGGACGTGCAATATCAACAACATCATTACATTAAGGCATGATGGTAAGAGTAGGCATAGTGGTGGCATTAGGACGTTCAATATCAACAACATCATTACATTAAGGCATGGTGGTAAGAGTGGGCATAGTGGTGGCATTAGGATGTGCAATATCAACAACATCATTACATGCAGGAATGGCGGTAAGAGGAGACATAGTGGTGGCATTAGGACGTGCAATATCAACATCATTACATGCAGGCATGGTGGTGAGAGTAGGCATAGTGGTAGCATTAGGACTTGCAATATCAACAACATCATACATGCAGGCATGGTGGGAAGAGTAGGCATAGTGGTGGCATTAGGATGTGCAATATCAACAACATCATTACATGCAGGCATGGCGGTGAGAGTAGGCATAGTGGTGGCATTAGGACGTGCTATACCAACAATATGAATACATGCAAGCATGGCGTTGAGAGTAGGCATAGCGGTGGCAATAGGACGTGCAATAGCAACAACAACATTACATGCAGGCATGGCAGTGAGAGTAGGCATAGCGGTGGCATTAGGATGTGCAATATCAACAACATCATTACATGCAGGCATGGCAGAAAGAGTAGGCATAGTGGTGGCATAAGGACGTGCAATATCAACAACATCCTGACATGCAGGCATGGTGGGGAGAGTATGCACAGTGGTGGCATTAGGACATGCAATATGAACAACATGACATGCAGGCATGGTGGTGAGAGTAGGCATAGTGGTGGCATTAGGACATGCAATATCAACAACATCATTACATGCAGGCATGGTGGTGAGAGTAGGCATAGTGGTGGCATTAGGACATGCAATATCAACAACATCATTACATGCAGGCATGGTGGTGAGAGTAGGCATAGTGGTGGCATTAGGACGTGCAATATCAACAAGATCATTACATGCAGGCATGGCGGTGAGAGTAGGCATAGTGGTGGCATTAGGACGTGCAATATCAACAACATCATTACATGCAGGCATGGCAGTGAGAGTAGGCATGGTGAATACCAACACCATCATTACATGCAGGCTTGGCGGTGAGAGTAGGAATAGTGGTGGCATTAGGACGTGCAATATCAACATCATTACATGCAGGCATGGCGGTAAGAGTAGGCACAGTGGTGGCGTTAGGACGTGCAATACCAACAACATCATTACATGCAGGCATGGTGGTGAGATTAGGCATAGTGGTGGCATTAGGATGTGCAATATCAACAACATCATTACATGCAGGCATCGTGCTGAGAGTAGGCATAGTTGTGGCATTAGGACGTACAATATCAACAACATCATTACATGCAGGCTTGGCGGTGAGAGTAGGAATAGTGGTGGCATTAGGACGTGCAATATCAACATCATTACATGCAGGCATGGCGGTAAGAGTAGGCACAGTGGTGGCATTAGGACGTGCAATACCAACAACATCATTACATGCAGGCATGGTGGTGAGAGTAGGCATAGTGGTGGCATTAGGATGTGCAATATCAACAACATCCTGACATGCAGGCATGGCAGTGAGAGTAGGCATAGTGGTGAATACCAACAACATCATTATATGCAGGCTTGGCGGTGAGAGTAGGAATAGTGGTGGCATTAGGGCATGCAATATCAACAACATCATTACATGCAGGCATGGTGGTGAGAGTAGGAATAGTGGTGGCATTAGGACGTGCAATATCAACATCATTACATGCAGGCATGGTGGTGAGAGTAGGCATAGTGGTGGCATTAGGACGTGCAATATCAACATCATGACATGCAGGCATGGTGGTGAGAGTAGGCATAGTGGTGGCATTAGGACATGCAATATCAACAACAACATTACATGTAGGCATGGCGGTGAGAGTAGGCATAGTGGTGAATACCAACAACATCATGACATGCAGGCATGGCGGTGAGAGCAGGCATAGTGGTGGCATTAGGACGTGCAATATCAACATCATGACATGCAGGCATGGTGGTGAGAGTAGCTATAGTGGTGGCATTAGGACGTGCAATATCAACAACAACATTACATGTAGGCATGGCGGTGAGAGTAGGCATAATGGTGAATACCAACAACATCATTACATGCAGGCATGGCGGAGAGAGTAGGCATAGTGGTGAATATCAACAACATCATGACATGCAGGCATGGTGGTGAGAGTAGGCATAGTGGTAGCATTAGGACGTGCAATATCAACATCATGACATGCAGGCATGGTGGTGAGAGTAGGCATAGTGGTGGCATTAGGACGTGCAATATCAACATCATTACATTAAGGCATGATGGTGAGAGTAGGCATAGTGGTTGCATTAGGACGTGCAATGTCAACAACATCATTACATGCAGGCATGGTGGTAAGAGTAGGCATAGTGGTGAATATCAACAACATCATGACATGCAGGCATGGTGGTGAGAGTAGGCATAGTGGTGGCATTAGGACGTGCAATATCAACATCATGACATGCAGGCATGGTGGTAACAGTAGGCATAGTGGTGGCATTAGGACGTGCAATATCAACATCATTACATGCAGGCATGGCGGTAAGAGTAGGCATAGTGGTGGCATTAGGACGTGCAATATCAACAACATCATTACATGCAGGCATGGTCGTGAGAGTAGGCATAGTGGTGAATACCAACAACATCATGACATGCAGGCATGGCGGTGAGAGCAGGCATAGTGGTGGCATTAGGACGTGCAATATCAACATCATGACATGCAGGCATGGTGGTGAGAGTAGCTATAGTGGTGGCATTAGGACGTGCAATATCAACAACAACATTACATGTAGGCATGGCGGTGAGAGTAGGCATAATGGTGAATACCAACAACATCATTACATGCAGGCATGGCGGTGAGAGTAGGCATAGTGGTGAATATCAACAACATCATGACATGCAGGCATGGTGGTGAGAGTAGGCATAGTGGTAGCATTAGGACGTGCAATATCAACATCATGACATGCAGGCATGGTGGTGAGAGTAGGCATAGTGGTGGCATTAGGACGTGCAATGTCAACAACATCATTACATGCAGGCATGGTGGTAAGAGTAGGCATAGTGGTGAATATCAACAACATCATGACATGCAGGCATGGTGGTGAGAGTAGGCATAGTGGTGGCATTAGGACGTGCAATATCAACATCATGACATGCAGGCATGGTGGTAACAGTAGGCATAGTGGTGGCATTAGGACGTGCAATATCAACATCATTACATGCAGGCATGGCGGTAAGAGTAGGCATAGTGGTGGCATTAGGACGTGCAATATCAACAACATCATTACATGCAGGCATGGTGGTGAGAGTAGGCATAGTGGTGAATACCAACAACATCATGACATGCAGGCATGGCGGTGAGAGCAGGCATAGTGGTGGCATTAGGACGTGCAATATCAACATCATGACATGCAGGCATGGTGGTGAGAGTAGCTATAGTGGTGGCATTAGGACGTGCAATATCAACAACAACATTACATGTAGGCATGGCGGTGAGAGTAGGCATAATGGTGAATACCAACAACATCATTACATGCAGGCATGGCGGTGAGAGTAGGCATAGTGGTGAATATCAACAACATCATGACATGCAGGCATGGTGGTGAGAGTAGGCATAGTGGTAGCATTAGGACGTGCAATATCAACATCATGACATGCAGGCATGGTGGTAAGAGTAGGCATAGTGGTGAATATCAACAACATCATGACATGCAGGCATGGTGGTGAGAGTAGGCATAGTGGTGGCATTAGGACGTGCAATATCAACATCATGACATGCAGGCATGGTGGTAACAGTAGGCATAGTGGTGGCATTAGGACGTGCAATATCAACATCATTACATGCAGGCATGGCGGTAAGAGTAGGCATAGTGGTGGCATTAGGACGTGCAATATCAACAACATCATTACATGCAGGCATGGTGGTGAGAGTAGGCATAGTGGTGGCATTAGGACATGCAATATCAACAACATCATTACATGCAGGCATGGCGGTGAGAGTAGGCATAGTGGTGGCATTAGGACGTGCAATATCAACAACATCATTACATGCAGGCATGGTGGTGAGAGTAGGCATAGTGGTGGCATTAGGACATGCAATATCAACAACATCATTACATGCAGGCATGGCGTTGAGAGTAGGCATAGTGGTGAATATCAACAACATCATGACATGCAGGCATGGTGGTGAGAGTAGGCATAGTGGTGGCATTAGGACGTGCAATATCAACATCATGACATGCAGGCATGGTGGTGAGAGTAGGCATAGTGGTGCCATTAGAACGTGCAATATCAACATCATTACATGCAGGCATGGTGGTAATAATAGGCATAGTGGTGGCATTAGGACGTGCAATATCAACAACATCATTACATGCAGGCATGGTGGTGAGAGTAGGTATAGTGGTGGCATTAGGACGTGCAATATCAACAACATCATTACATGCAGGCATGGTGGTGAGAGTGGGCATAGTGGTGGCATTAGGGCGTGCAATATCAACATCATGACATGCAGGCATGGTGGTGAGAGTAGGCATAGTGGTGGCATTAGGACGTGCAATATCAACATCATTACATTAAGGCATGGTGGTGAGAGTAGGCATAGTGGTGGCATTAGGACGTGCAATATCAACAACATCATTACATGCAGGCATGGTGGTAAGAGTAGGCATAGTGGTGAATATCAACAACATCATGACATGCAGGCATGGTGGTGAGAGTAGGCATAATGGTGGCATTAGGACATGCAATATCAACATCAAGACATGCAGGCATGGTGGTAAGAGTAGGCATAATGGTGGCATTAGGACATGCAATATCAACATCATGACATGCAGGCATGGTGGTGAGAGTAGGCATAGTGGTGGCATTAGGATGTGCAATATCAACAACATCCTGACATGCAGGCATGGCAGTGAGAGTAGGCATAGTGGTGAATACCAACAACATCATTATATGCAGGCTTAACGGTGAGAGTAGGAATAGTGGTGGCATTAGGGCGTGCAATATCAACAACATCATTACATGCAGGCATGGTGGTGAGAGTAGGCATAGTGGTGGCATTAGGACGTGCAATATCAACATCATTACATGCAGGCATGGTGGTGAGAGTAGGCATAGTGGTGGCATTAGGACGTGCAATATCAACATCATGACATGCAGGCATGGTGGTGAGAGTAGGCATAGTGGTGGCATTAGGACATGCAATATCAACAACAACATTACATGTAGGCATGGCGGTGAGAGTAGGCATAGTGGTGAATACCAACAACATCATGACATGCAGGCATGGCGGTGAGAGCAGGCATAGTGGTGGCATTAGGACGTGCAATATCAACATCATGACATGCAGGCATGGTGGTGAGAGTAGCTATAGTGGTGGCATTAGGACGTGCAATATCAACAACAACATTACATGTAGGCATGGCGGTGAGAGTAGGCATAATGGTGAATACCAACAACATCATTACATGCAGGCATGGCGGTGAGAGTAGGCATAGTGGTGAATATCAACAACATCATGACATGCAGGCATGGTGGTGAGAGTAGGCATAGTGGTGGCATTAGGACGTGCAATATCAACATCATTACATGCAGGCATGGTGGTAATAATAGGCATAGTGGTGGCTTTAGGACGTGCAATATCAACAACATCATTACATGCAGGCATGGTGGTGAGAGTAGGCATAGTGGTGGCATTAGGACGTGTAATATCAACATCATGACATGCAGGCATGGTGGTGAGAGTAGGCATAGTGGTGGCATTAGGACGTGCAATATCAACATCATTACATTAAGGCATGATGGTGAGAGTAGGCATAGTGGTGGCATTAGGACGTGCAATGTCAACAACATCATTACATGCAGGCATGGTGGTAAGAGTAGGCATAGTGGTGAATATCAACAACATCATGACATGCAGGCATGGTGGTGAGAGTAGGCATAGTGGTGGCATTAGGACGTGCAATATCAACATCATGACATGCAGGCATGGTGGTAACAGTAGGCATAGTGGTGGCATTAGGACGTGCAATATCAACATCATTACATGCAGGCATGGCGGTAAGAGTAGGCATAGTGGTGGCATTAGGACGTGAAATATCAACAACATCATTACATGCAGGCATGGTGGTGAGAGTAGGCATAGTGGTGGCATTAGGACATGCAATATCAACAACATCATTACATGCAGGCATGGCGGTGAGAGTAGGCATAGTGGTGGCATTAGGACGTGCAATATCAACAACATCATTACATGCAGGCATGGTGGTGAGAGTAGGCATAGTGGTGGCATTAGGACGTGGAATATCAACAACATCATTACATGCAGGCATGGCGTTGAGAGTAGGCATAGTGGTGAATATCAACAACATCATGACATGCAGGCATGGTGGTGAGAGTAGGCATAGTGGTGGCATTAGGACGTGCAATATCAACATCATGACATGCAGGCATGGTGGTGAGAGTAGGCATAGTGGTGCCATTAGAACGTGCAATATCAACATCATTACATGCAGGCATGGTGGTAATAATAGGCATAGTGGTGGCATTACGACGTGCAATATCAACAACATCATTACATGCAGGCATGGTGGTGAGAGTAGGTATAGTGGTGGCATTAGGACGTGCAATATCAACAACATCATTACATGCAGGCATGGTGGTGAGAGTGGGCATAGTGCTGGCATTAGGGCGTGCAATATCAACATCATGACATGCAGGCATGGTGGTGAGAGTAGGCATAGTGGTGGCATTAGGACGTGCAATATCAACATCATTACATTAAGGCATGGTGGTGAGAGTAGGCATAGTGGTGGCATTAGGACGTGCAATATCAACAACATCATTACATGCAGGCATGGTGGTAAGAGTAGGCATAGTGGTGAATATCAACAACATCATGACATGCAGGCATGGTGGTGAGAGTAGGCATAATGGTGGCATTAGGACATGCAATATCAACATCATGACATGCAGGCATGGTGGCAAGAGTAGGCATAGTGGTGGCATTAGGACGTGCAATATCAACATCATTACATGCAGGCATGGCAGTAAGAGTAGGCATAGTGGTGGCATTAGGACGTTCAATATCAACAACATCATTAGATGCAGGCATGGCAGTAAGAGTAGGCATAGTGGTGGCATTAGGACGTGCAATACCAACAACATCATTACATGCAGGCATGGCGGTGAGAGTTGGCATAGTGGTGGCATTAGGACATGCAATATCAACAACATCATTACATGCAGGCATGGTGGTGAGAGTAGGCATAGTGGTGGCATTAGGACGTGCAATATCAACAACATCATTACATGCAGGCATGGTGGGAAGAGTAGGCATAGTGGTGGCATTAGGACGTGCAATATCAACAACATCATTACATGCAGGCATGGTGGTGAGAGTAGGCATAGTGGTGGCATTAGGACGTGCAATATAAACAATATCATTACATGCAGGCATGTTGGTGAGAGTAGGCATAGTGGTGGCATTAGGACGTGCAATATCAACATCATGACATGCAGGCATGGTGGTGAGAGTAGGCATAGTGGTGGCATTAGGACGTGCAATATCAACATCATTACATTAAGGCATGGTGGTGAGAGTAGGCATAGTGGTGAATATCAACAACATCATGACATGCAGGCATGGTGGTGAGAGTAGGCATAGTGGTGGCATTAGGACGTGCAATATCAACATCATGACATGCAGGCATGGTGGTAACAGTAGGCATAGTGGTGGCATTAGGACGTGCAATATCAACATCATTACATGCAGGCATGGCGGTAAGAGTAGGCATAGTGGTGGCATTAGGACGTGCAATATCAACAACATCATTACATGCAGGCATGGTGGTGAGAGTAGGCATAGTGGTGGCATTAGGACATGCAATATCAACAACATCATTACATGCAGGCATGGCGGTGAGAGTAGGCATAGTGGTGGCATTAGGACGTGCAATATCAACAACATCATTACATGCAGGCATGGTGGTGAGAGTAGGCATAGTGGTGGCATTAGGACGTGCAATATCAACAACATCATTACATGCAGGCATGGCGTTGAGAGTAGGCATAGTGGTGAATATCAACAACATCATGACATGCAGGCATGGTGGTGAGAGTAGGCATAGTGGTGGCATTAGGACGTGCAATATCAACATCATGACATGCAGGCATGGTGGTGAGAGTAGGCATAGTGGTGCCATTAGAACGTGCAATATCAACATCATTACATGCAGGCATGGTGGTAATAATAGGCATAGTGGTGGCATTAGGACGTGCAATATCAACAACATCATTACATGCAGGCATGGCGGTGAGAGTAGGCATAGTGGTGAATACCAACAACAACATTACATGCAGGCATGGCGGTGAGGGTAGGGATAGTGGTGGCATTAGGACGTGCAATATCAACAACATCATTACATGCAGGCATGGCGGTAAGAGTAGGCATAGTGGTGGCATTAGGACGTGCAATACCAACAACATCATTACATGCAGGCATGGCAGTAAGAGTAGGCATAGTGGTGGCATTAGGACGTGCAATACCAACAACATCATTACATGCAGGCATGGCGGTGAGAGTTGGCATAGTGGTGGCATTAGGACATGCAATATCAACAACATCATTACATGCAGGCATGGTGGTGAGAGTAGGCATAGTGGTGGCATTAGGACGTGCAATATCAACAACATCATTACATGCAGGCATGGTGGGAAGAGTAGGCATAGTGGTGGCATTAGGACGTGCAATATCAACAACATCATTACATGCAGGCATGGTGGTGAGAGTAGGCATAGTGGTGGCATTAGGACGTGCAATATCAACAATATCATTACATGCAGGCATGTTGGTGAGAGTAGGCATAGTGGTGGCATTAGGACGTGCAATATCAACATCATGACATGCAGGCATGGTGGTGAGAGTAGGCATAGTGGTGGCATTAGGACGTGCAATATCAACATCATTACATTAAGGCATGGTGGTGAGAGTAGGCATAGTGGTGAATATCAACAACATCATGACATGCAGGCATGGTGGTGAGAGTAGGCATAGTGGTGGCATTAGGACGTGCAATATCAACATCATGACATGCAGGCATGGTGGTAACAGTAGGCATAGTGGTGGCATTAGGACGTGCAATATCAACATCATTACATGCAGGCATGGCGGTAAGAGTAGGCATAGTGGTGGCATTAGGACGTGCAATATCAACAACATCATTACATGCAGGCATGGTGGTGAGAGTAGGCATAGTGGTGGCATTAGGACATGCAATATCAACAACATCATTACATGCAGGCATGGCGGTGAGAGTAGGCATAGTGGTGGCATTAGGACGTGCAATATCAACAACATCATTACATGCAGGCATGGTGGTGAGAGTAGGCATAGTGGTGGCATTAGGACGTGCAATATCAACAACATCATTACATGCAGGCATGGCGTTGAGAGTAGGCATAGTGGTGAATATCAACAACATCATGACATGCAGGCATGGTGGTGAGAGTAGGCATAGTGGTGGCATTAGGACGTGCAATATCAACATCATGACATGCAGGCATGGTGGTGAGAGTAGGCATAGTGGTGCCATTAGAACGTGCAATATCAACATCATTACATGCAGGCATGGTGGTAATAATAGGCATAGTGGTGGCATTAGGACGTGCAATATCAACAACATCATTACATGCAGGCATGGCGGTGAGAGTAGGCATAGTGGTGAATACCAACAACAACATTACATGCAGGCATGGCGGTGAGGGTAGGGATAGTGGTGGCATTAGGACGTGCAATATCAACAACATCATTACATGCAGGCATGGCGGTAAGAGTAGGCATAGTGGTGGCATTAGGACGTGCAATACCAACAACATCATTACATGCAGGCATGGTGGGAAGAGTAGCCATAGTGGTGGCATTAGGATGTGCAATATCAACATCATTACATGCAGGCATGGTGGTAAGAGTTGGCACAGTGGTGGCATTAGGACATGCAATATCAACATCATTACATGCAGGCATGGCGGTGAGAGTAGGCATTGTGGTGGCATTAGGACGTTCAATATCAACAACCTCATTACATTAAGGCATGGTGGTAAAGTAGGCATAGTGGTGGCATTAGGACGTGCAATATCAACAACATCATTACATTAAGGCATGATGGTAAGAGTAGGCATACTGGTGGCATTAGGACGTGCAATACCAACAACATGATTACATGCAAGCATGGCGGTGAGAGTAGGCATAGCGGTGGCATTAGGACGTGCAATAGCAACAACAACATTACATGCAGGCATAGCAGTGAGAGTAGGCATGGTGAATACCAACAACATCATTACATGCAGGCTTGGCGGTGAGAGTAGGAATAGTGGTGGCATTTGGACGTGCAATATCAACATCATTACATGCAGGCATGGCGGTAAGAGTAGGCACAGTGGTGGCGTTAGGACGTGCAATACCAACAACATCATTACATGCAGGCATGGTGGTGAGAGTAGGCATAGTGGTGGCATTAGGACGTGCAATATCAACAAGATTACATGCAGGCATGGCGGTAAGAGTAGGCATAGTGGTGGCATTAGGACGTGCAATATCAACAACATCATTACATGCAGGCATGGCAGTGAGAGTAGGCATGGTGAATACCAACAACATCATTACATGCAGGCTTGGCGGTGAGAGTAGGAATAGTGGTGGCATTAGGACGTGCAATATCAACATCATTACATGCAGGCATGGCGGTAAGAGTAGGCACAGTGGTGGCGTTAGGACGTGCAATACCAACAACATCATTACATGCAGGCATGGTGGTGAGAGTAGGCATAGTGGTGGCATTAGGATGTGCAATATCAACAACATCATTACATGCAGGCATGGTGCTGAGAGTAGGCATAGTTGTGGCATTAGGACGTACAATATCAACAACATCATTACATGCAGGCTTGGCGGTGAGAGTAGGAATAGTGGTGGCATTAGGACGTGCAATATCAACATCATTACATGCAGGCATGGCGGTAAGAGTAGGCACAGTGGTGGCATTAGGACGTGCAATACCAACAACATCATTACATGCAGGCATGGCGGTGAGAGTAGCCATAGTGGTGGCATTAGGACGTTCAATACCAACAACATCATTACATGCAAGCATGGTGGTGAGAGTAGGAATAGTGGTGGCATTAGGACGTGCAATATCAACATCATTACATGCAGGCATGGCGGTAAGAGTAGGCACAGTGGTGGCATTAGGACGTGCAATACCAACAACATCATTACATGCAGGCATGGCGGTGAGAGTAGCCATAGTGGTGGCATTAGGACATTCAATACCAACAACATCATTACATGCAAGCATGGTGGTGAGAGTAGGCATAGTGGTGGCATTAGGACGTTCAATATCAACAAGATCATTACATTAAGGCATGGTGGTAAGAGTAGGCATAGTGGTGGCATTAGGACGTGCAATATCAACAACATCATTACATTAAGGCATGATGGTAAGAGTAGGCATAGTGGTGGCATTAGGACGTGCAATATCAACATCATTACATGTGGACATGGCGGTGAGAGTAGGCATAGTGGTGGCATTAGGACGTGCAATATCAACAACATCATTACATTAAGGCATGATGGTAAGAGTAGGCATAGTGGTGGCATTAGGACGTTCAATATCAACAACATCATTACATTAAGGCATGGTGGTAAGAGTAGGCATAGTGGTGGCATTAGGATGTACAATATCAACAACATCATTACATGCAGGCATGGCGGTAAGAGTAGACATAGTGGTGGCATTAGGACGTGCAATATCAACAACATCATTACATGCAGGCATGGCGGTGAGAGTAGGCATAGTGGTGGCATTAGGACGTGCAATACCAACAACATGATTACATGCAAGCATGGCGGTGAGAGTAGGCATAGCGGTGGCATTAGGACGTGCAATAGAAACAACAACATTACATGCAGGCATGGCAGTGAGAGTAGGCATAGTGGTGAATATCAACAACATCATGACATTCAGGCATGGTGGTAATAATAGGCATTGTGGTGGCATTAGGACGTGCAATATCAACAACATCATTACATGCAGGCATGGCGGTGAGAGTAGGCATAGTGGTGGCATTAGGACGAGCAATATCAACATCATTACATGCAGGCATGGTGGTGAGAGTAGGCATAGTGGTGGCATTAGGACGTGCAATATCAACATCATTCCATGCATGCATGGCAGTGAGAGTAGGCCTAGTGGTGGCATTAGGACGTGCAATATCAACAACATCATTACATGCAGGCATGGCGGTAAGAGTAGGCATAGTGGTGGCATTAGGACGTGCAATATCAACATCATTACATGCAGGCATGGCGGTAAGAGTAGGCATAGTGGTGGCATTAGGACGTTCAATATCAACAACATCATTACATGCAGGCATGGCAGTAAGAGTAGGCATAGTGGTGGCATTAGGACGTGCAATACCAACAACATCATTACATGCAGGCATGGCGGTGAGAGTAGGAATAGTGGTGACATTAGGACGTGCAATATCAACATCATGACATGCAGGCATGGTGGTAAGAGTAGGCATAGTGGTGGCATTAGGATGTGCAATATCGACATCATTACATGCAGGCATGGCGGTAAGAGTAGGCATAGTGGTGGCGTTAGGACGTTCAATATCAACAACATCATTACATGCAGGCATGGCAGTAAGAGTAGGCATAGTGGTGGCATTAGGACGTGCAATACCAACAACATCATTACATGCAGGCATGGCGGTGAGAGTAGGCATAGTGGTGGCATTAGGACGTGCAATATCACCAACATCATTACATGCAGGCATGGATGGTGGTGAGAGTAGGCATAGTGGTGGCATTAGGACGTGCAATATCAACAACATCATTACATGCAGGCATGGTGGTGAGAGTAGGCATAGTGGTGGCATTAGGACGTGCAATATCAACATCATTACATTAAGGCATGGTGGTGAGAGTAGGCATAGTGGTGAATATCAACAACATCATGACATGCAGGCATGGTGGTGAGAGTAGGCATAGTGGTGGCATTAGGAAGTGCAATATCAACAACATCATTATATGCAGGCATGGCGGTGAGAGTAGGCATAGTGGTGAATATCAACAACATCATGACATGCAGGCATGGTGGTGAGAGTAGGCATAGTGGTGGCATTAGGACGTGCAATATCAACATCATGACATGCAGGCATGGCGGTAAGAGTAGGCATGGTGGTGGCATTAGGACGTGCAATATCAACATCATTACATGCAGGCATGGTGGTAATAATAGGCATATTGGTGGCATTAGGACGTGCAATATCAACATCATTACATGCAGGCATGGTGGTGAGAGTAGGCATAGTGGTGGAATTAGGACGTGCAATATCAACAACATCATTACATGCAGGCATGGCGGTGAGAATAGGCATAATGGTGGCATTAGGACGTGCAATATAAACATCATTCCATGCAAGCATGGCGGTGAGAGTAGGCATAGTGGTGGCATTAGGACGTGCAATATCAACATCATTACATGCAGGCATGGCGGTAAGAGTAGGCATAGTGGTGGCATTAGGACGTTCAATATCAACAACATCATTACATGCAGGCATGGCAGTAAGAGTAGGCATAGTGGTGGCATTAGGACGTGCAATACCAACAACATCATTACATGCAGGCATGGCGGTGAGAGTAGGAATAGTGGTGGCATTAGGACGTTCAATATCAACAACATCATTACATGCAGGCATGGCTGTGAGAGTAGGCATAGTGGTGGCATTAGAACATGCAATACCAACAACATGACATGCAGGCATGGCGGTGAGAGTAGGCATAGTGGTGGCATTAGGACGTGCAATATCAACATCATGACATGCAGGCATGGTGGTGAGAGTAGGCATAGTGGTGGCATTAGGACGTGCAATATCAACAACATCATTACATGCAGGCATGGTGGTGAGAGTAGGCATAGTGGTGGCATTAGGACGTGCAATATCAACATCATGACATGCAGGCATGGTGGTGAGAGTAGGCATAGTGGTGGCATTAGGACGTGCAATATCAACATCATTACATTAAGGCATGGTGGTGAGAGTAGGCATAGTGGTGAATATCAACAACATCATGACATGCAGGCATGGTGGTGAGAGTAGGCATAGTGGTGGCATTAGAACGTGCAATATCAACAACATCATTACATGCAGGCATGGTGGTGAGAGTAGGCATAGTGGTGGCATTAGGACGTGCAATATCAACATCATGACATGCAGGCATGGTGGTGAGAGTAGGCATAGTGGTGGCATTAGGACGTGCAATATCAACATCATTACATTAAGGCATGGCGGTGAGAGTAGGCATAGTGGTGAATATCAACAACATCATGACATGCAGGCATGGTGGTGAGAGTAGGCATAGTGGTGGCATTAGGACGTGCAATATCAACATCATGACATGCAGGCATGGCGGTAAGAGTAGGCATGGTGGTGGCATTAGGACGTGCAATATCAACATCATGACATGCAGGCATGGCGGTAAGAGTAGGCATAGTGGTGGCATTAGGACGTGCAATATCAACATCATGACATGCAGGCATGGTGGTGAGAGTAGGCATAGTGGTGGCATTAGGACGTGCAATATCAACATCATTACATTAAGGCATGGCGGTGAGAGTAGGCATAGTGGTGAATATCAACAACATCATGACATGCAGGCATGGTGGTGAGAGTAGGCATAGTGGTGGCATTAGGACGTGCAATATCAACATCATGACATGCAGGCATGGCGGTAAGAGTAGGCATGGTGGTGGCATTAGGACGTGCAATATCAACATCATGACATGCAGGCATGGCGGTAAGAGTAGGCATGGTGGTGGCATTAGGACGTGCAATATCAACAACATCATTACATGCAGGCATGGCGGTGAGAGTAGGCATAGTGGTGGCATTAGGACATGCAATATCAACATCATTACATGCAGGCATGGTGGTGAGAGTAGGCATAGTGGTGGCATTAGGACATGCAATATCAACAACATCATTACATGCAGGCATGGCGGTGAGAGTAGGCATAGTGGTGGCATTAGGACATGCAATATCAACAACATCATTACATGCAGGCATGGCGGTGAGAGTAGGCATAGTGGTGGCATTAGGACGTGCAATACCAACAACATCATGACATGCAGGCATGGTGGTAATAATAGGCATAGTGGTGGCATTAGGACGTGCAATATCAACAACATCATTACATGCAGGCATGGCGGTGAGAGTAGGCATAGTGGTGGCATTAGGACGTGCAATATCAACATCATTACATGCAGGCATGGTGGTGAGAGTAAGCATAGTGGTGGCATTAGGACTTGCAATATCAACAACATCATTACTTGCAGGCATGGTGGTGAGAGTAGGCATAATGGTGGCATTAGGACGTGCAATATCAACATCATTCCATGCAAGCATGGCGGTGAGACTAGGCATAGTGGTGGCATTAGGACGTTCAATATCAACAACATCATTACATGCAGGCATGGCTGTCAGAGTAGGCATAGTGGTGGCATTAGGACGTGCAATACCAACAACATCATTACATGCAGGCATGGCGGTGAGAGTAGGAATAGTGGTGACATTAGGACGTGCAATATCAACATCATGACATGCAGGCATGGTGGTAAGAGTAGGCATAGTGGTGGCATTAGGACGTGCAATTTCAACATCATTACATGCAGGCATGACGGTAAGAGTAGGCATAGTGGTGGCATTAGGACATTCAATATCAACAACATCATTACATGCAGGCATGGCAGTAAGAGTAGGCATAGTGGTGGCATTAGGACGTGCAATACCAACAACATCATTACATGCAGGCATGGCGGTGAGAGTAGGCATAGTGGTGAATATCAACAACATCATGACATGCAGGCATGGTGGTGAGAGTAGACATAGTGGTGGCATTAGGACGTGCAATATCAACATCATGACATGCAGGCATGGCGGTAAGAGTAGGCATGGTGGTGGCATTAGGACGTGCAATATCAACATCATTACATGCAGGCATGGTGGTAATAATAGGCATAGTGGTGGCAATAGGACGTGCAATATCAACATCATTACATGCAGGCATGGTGGTGAGAGTAGGCATAGTGGTGGCATTAGGACGTGCAATATCAACAACATCATTACATGCAGGCATGGCGGTGAGAATAGGCATAATGGTGGCATTAGGACGTGCAATATAAACATCATTCCATGCAAGCATGGCGGTGAGAGTAGGCATAGTGGTGGCATTAGGACGTGCAATATCAACATCATTACATGCAGGCATGGCGGTAAGAGTAGGCATAGTGGTGGCATTAGGACGTTCAATATCAACAACATCATTACATGCAGGCATGGCAGTAAGAGTAGGCATAGTGGTGGCATTAGGACGTGCAATACCAACAACATCATTACATGTAGGCATGGCGGTGAGAGTAGGAATAGTGGTGGCATTAGGACGTTCAATATCAACAACATCATTACATGCAGGCATGGCGGTGAGAGTAGGCATAGTGGTGGCATTAGAACGTGCAATACCAACAACATGACATGCAGGCATGGCGGTGAGAGTAGGCATAGTGGTGGCATTAGGACGTGCAATATCAACAACATCATTACATGCAGGCATGGTGGTGAGAGTAGGCATAGTGGTGGCATTAGGACGTGCAATATCAACATCATGACATGCAGGCATGGTGGTGAGAGTAGGCATAGTGGTGGCATTAGGACGTGCAATATCAACATCATTACATTAAGGCATGGTGGTGAGAGTAGGCATAGTGGTGAATATCAACAACATCATGACATGCAGGCATGGTGGTGAGAGTAGGCATAGTGGTGGCATTAGAAAGTGCAATATCAACAACATCATTACATGCAGGCATGGTGGTGAGAGTAGGCATAGTGGTGGCATTAGGACGTGCAATATCAACATCATGACATGCAGGCATGGTGGTGAGAGTAGGCATAGTGGTGGCATTAGGACGTGCAATATCAACATCATTACATTAAGGCATGGCGGTGAGAGTAGCCATAGTGGTGAATATCAACAACATCATGACATGCAGGCATGGTGGTGAGAGTAGGCATAGTGGTGGCATTAGGACGTGCAATATCAACATCATGACATGCAGGCATGGCGGTAAGAATAGGCATGGTGGTGGCATTAGGACGTGCAATATCAACATCATGACATGCAGGCATGGCGGTAAGAGTAGGCATAGTGGTGGCATTAGGACGTGCAATATCAACATCATGACATGCAGGCATGGTGGTGAGAGTAGGCATAGTGGTGGCATTAGGACGTGCAATATCAACATCATTACATTAAGGCATGGCGGTGAGAGTAGGCATAGTGGTGAATATCAACAACATCATGACATGCAGGCATGGTGGTGAGAGTAGGCATAGTGGTGGCATTAGGATTAGGACGTGCAATATCAACATCATGACATGCAGGCATGGCGGTAAGAGTAGGAATGGTGGTGGCATTAGGACGTGCAATATCAACAACATCATTACATGCAGGCATGGCGGTGAGAGTAGGCATAGTGGTGGCATTAGGACGTGCAATATCAACATCATTACATGCAGGCATGGTGGTGAGAGTAGGCATAGTGGTGGCATTAGGACGTGCAATATCAACAACATCATTACATGCAGGCATGGCGGTGAGAGTAGGCACAGTGGTGGCATTAGGACGTGCAATATCAACAACATCATTACATGCAGGCATGGCGGTGAGAGTAGGCATAGTGGTGGCATTAGGACATGCAATATCAACAACATCATTACATGCAGGCATGGCGGTGAGAGTAGGCATAGTGGTGGCATTAGGATGTGCAATATCAACATCACGACATGCAGGCATGGTGGTAATAATAGGCATAGTGGTGGCATTAGGACGTGCAATATCAACAACATCATTACATGCAGGCATGGCGGTGAGAGTAGGCATAGTGGTGGCATTAGGACGTGCAATATCAACATCATTACATGCAGGCATGGTGGTGAGAGTAGGCATAGTGGTTGCATTAGGACGTGCAATATCAACAACATCATTACATGCAGGCATGGCGGTGAGAGTAGGCATAATGGTGGCATTAGGACGTGCAATATCAACATCATTCCATGCAAGCATGGCGGTGAGACTAGGCATAGTGGTGGCATTAGGACATGCAATATCAACATCATTACATGCAGGCATGGCGGTAAGAGTAGGCATAGTGGTGGCATTAGGACGTTCAATATCAACAACATCATTACATGCAGGCATGGCAGTAAGAGTAGGCATAGTGGTGGCATTAGGACGTGCAATATCAACATCATTACATGCAGGCATGGCGGTAAGAGTAGGCATAGTGGTGGCATTAGGACATGCAATATCAACATCATTACATGCAGGCATGGCGGTAAGAGTAGGCATAGTGGTGGCATTAGGACGTTCAATATCAACAACATCATTACATGCAGGCATGGCAGTAAGAGTAGGCATAGTGATGGCATTAGGACGTGCAATACCAACAACATCATTACATGCAGGCATGGCGGTGAGAGTAGGCATAGTGGTGGCATTAGGATGTGCAATATCACCAACATCATTACATGCAGGCATGGTGGTGAGAGTAGGCATAGTGGTGGCATTAGGACGTGCAATATCAACAACATCATTACATGCAGGCATGGTGGTGAGAGTAGGCATAGTGGTGGCATTAGGACGTGCAATATCAACATCATGACATGCAGGCATGGCGGTAAGAGTAGACATGGTGGTGGCATTAGGACGTGCAATATCAACATCATTACATGCAGGCATGGTGGTAATAATAGGCATAGTGGTGGCATTAGGACCTGCAATATCAACAACATCATTACATGCAGGCATGGCGGTGAGAGTAGGCATAGTGGTGGCATTAGGACGTGCAATATCAACATCATGACATGCAGGCATGGCGGTAAGAGTAGGCATGGTGGTGGCATTAGGACGTGCAATATCAACATCATAACATGCAGGCATGGTGGTAATAATAGGCATAGTGGTGGCATTAGGACGTGCAATATCAACAACATCATTACATGCAGGCATGGTGGTGAGAGTAGGCATAGTGGTGGCATTAGGACGTGCAATATCAACATCATGACATGCAGGCATGGCGGTAAGTGTAGACATGGTGGTGGCATTAGGACGTGCAATATCAACATCATTACATGCAGGCATGGTGGTAATAATAGGCATAGTGGTGGCATTAGGACCTGCAATATCAACAACATCATTACATGCAGGCATGGCGGTGAGAGTAGGCATAGTGGTGGCATTAGGACGTGCAATATCAACATCATGACATGCAGGCATGGCGGTAAGAGTAGACATGGTGGTGGCATTAGGACGTGCAATATCAACATCATTACATGCAGGCATGGCGGTGAGAGTAGGCATAGTGGTGGCATTAGGACGTGCAATATCAACATCATTACATGCAGGCATGGTGGTGAGAGTAGGCATAGTGGTGGCATTAGGACGTGCAATATCAACAACATCATTACATGCAGGCATGGCGGTGAGAGTAGGCATAATGGTGGCATTAGGACAAGCAATATCAACATCATTCCATGCAAGCATGGCGGTGAGAGTAGGCATAGTGGTGGCATTAGGACGTGCAATATCAACATCATTACATGCAGGCATGGCGGTAAGAGTAGGCATAGTGGTGGCATTAGGACGTTCAATATCAACAACATCATTACATGCAGGCATGGCAGTAAGAGTAGGCATAGTGGTGGCATTAGGACGTGCAATACCAACAACATCATTACATGCAGGCATGGCGGTGAGAGTAGGCATAGTGGTGGCATTAGGACGTGCAATATCAACATCATGACATGCAGGCATGGCGGTAAGAGTAGGCATGGTGGTGGCATTAGGACGTTCAATATCAACATCATTACATGCAGGCATGGTGGTAATAATAGGCATAGTGGTGGCATTAGGACGTGCAATATCAACAACATCATTACATGCAGGCATGGCGGTGAGAGTAGGCATAGTGGTGGCATTAGGACGTGCAATATCAACATCATTACATGCAGGCATGGTGGTGAGAGTAGGCATAGTGGTGGCATTAGGACGTGCAATATCAACAACATCATTACATGCAGGCATGGAGGTGAGAGTAGGCATAATGGTGGCATTAGGACGTGCAATATCAACATCATTCCATGTAAGCATGGCGGTGAGAGTAGGCATAGTGGTGGCATTAGGACGTGCAATATCAACATCATTACATGCAGGCATGGCGGTAAGAGTAGGCATAGTGGTGGCATTAGGACGTGCAATACCAACATCATTACATTAAGGCATGGCGGTGAGAGTAGGCATAGTGGTGAATATCAACAACATCATTACATGCAGGCATGGCGGTGAGGGTAGGCATATTGGTGGCATTAGGACTTGCAATATCAACAACATCATTACATGCAGGCATGGCGGTGAGAGTAGGCATAGTGGTGGCATTAGGACGTGCAATATCAACATCATTACATGCAGACATGGCGGTAAGAGTAGGCATGGTGGTGGCATTAGGACGTGCAATATCAACATCATGACATGCAGGCATGGCGGTAAGAGTAGGCATGGTGGTGGCATTAGGACGTGCAATATCAACATCATGACATGCAGGCATGGCGGTAAGAGTAGGCATGGTTGTGGCATTAGGACGTGCAATATCAACATCATGACATGCAGGCATGGCGGTAAGAGTAGGCATGGTGGTGGCATTAGGACGTGCAATATCAACATCATGACATGTAGCCATGGTGGTAATAATAGGCATAGTGGTGGCATTAGGACGTGCAATATCAACATCATTACATGCAGGCATGGTGGTGAGAGTAGGCATAATGGTGGCATTAGGACGTGCAATATCAACAACATCATTACATGCAGGCATGGCGGTGAGAGTAGGCATAGTGGTGGCATTAGGACGTGCAATATCAACATCATTACATGCAGACATGGCGGTAAGAGTAGGCATGGTGGTGGCATAAGGACGTGCAATATCAACATCATGACATGCAGGCATGGCGGTAAGAGTAGGCATGGTTGTGGCATTAGGACGTGCAATATCAACATCATGACATGCAGGCATGGCGGTAAGAGTAGGCATGGTGGTGGCATTAGGACGTGCAATATCAACATCATGACATGTAGGCATGGTGGTAATAATAGGCATAGTGGTGGCATTAGGACGTGCAATATCAACAACATCATTACATGCAGGCATGGTGGTGAGAGTAGGCATAGAGGTGGCATTAGGACGTGCAATATCAACAACATCATTACATGCAGGCATGGTGGTGAGAGTAGGCATAATGGTGGCATTAGGACGTGCAATATCAACATCATTCCATGCAAGCATGGCGGTGAGAGTAGGCATAGTGGTGGCATTAGGACGTGCAATATCATCAACATCATTACATGCAGGCATGGCGGTGAGAGTAGGCATAGTGGTGGCATTAGGACGTGCAATATCAACAACATCATTACATGCAGGCATGGCGGTGAGAGTAGGCATAGTGGTGGCATTAGGACGTGCAATATCATCAACATCATTACATGCAGGCATGGCGGTGAGAGTAGGCATAGTGGTGGCATTAGGACGTGCAATATCAACAACATCATTACATGCAGGCATGGTGGTGAGAGTAGGCATAGTGGTGGCATTAGGACGTGCAATATCAACATCATTACATGCAGGCATGGCGGTGAGAGTAGGCATAGTGGTGGCATTAGGACGTGCAATATCATCAACATCATTACATGCAGGCATGGCGGTGAGAGTAGGCATAGTGGTGGCATTAGGACGTGCAATATCAACATCATTACATGCAGGCATGGCGGTAAGAGTAGGCATAGTGGTGGCATTAGGACGTGCAATATCAACATCATTACATGCAGGCATGGCGGTAAGAGTAGGCATAGTGGTGGCATTAGGACGTGCAATATCAACATCATTACATGCAGGCATGGCGGTAAGAGTAGGCATAGTGGTGGCATTGGGACGTGCAATATCAACATCATTACATGCAGGCATGGCGGTAAGAGTAGGCATAGTGGTGGCATTAGGACGTGCAATATCAACATCATTACATGCAGGCATGGTGCTGATGGTAGGCATAGTGGTGGCATTAGGACGTGCAATATCAACATCATTACATGCAGGCATGGCGGTAAGAGTAGGCATAGTGGTGGCATTAGGACGTGCAATACCAACAACATCATTACATGCAGGCATGGTGGTGAGAGTTGGCATAGTGGTGGCATTAGGACGTGCAATACCAACAACATCATTACATGCAGGCATGGTGCTGAGAGTAGGCATAGTGGTGGCATTAGGACGTGCAATACCAACAACATCATTACATGCAGGCATGGTGGTGAGAGTAGGCATAGTGGTGGCATTAGGACGTGCAATATCAACAACATCATAACATGCAGGCATGGCGGTGAGAGTAGGCATAGTGGTGGCATTAGGACGTGCAAAACCAACAACATCATTACATGCAGGCATGGCGGTAAGAGTAGGCATAGTGGTGGCATTAGGACGTGCAATATCAACATCATGACATGCAGGCATGGTGGTGAGAGTAGGCATAGTGGTGGCATTAGGACGTGCAATATCAACATCATTACATTAAGGCATGGCGGTGAGAGTAGGCATAGTGGTGAATATCAACAACATCATGACATGCAGGCATGGTGGTGAGAGTAGGCATAGTGGTGGCATTAGGACGTGCAATATCAACATCATGACATGCAGGCATGGCGGTAAGAGTACGCATGGTGGTGGCATTAGGACGTGCAATATCAACATCATGACATGCAGGCATGGCGGTAAGAGTAGGAATGGTGGTGGCATTAGGACGTGCAATATCAACAACATCATTACATGCAGGCATGGCGGTGAGACTAGGCATAGTGGTGGCTTTAGGACGTGCAATATCAACATCATTACATGCAGGCATGGTGGTGAGAGTAGGCATAGTGGTGGCATTAGGACGTGCAATATCAACAACATCATTACATGCAGGCATGGCGGTGAGAGTAGGCACAGTGGTGGCATTAGGACGTGCAATATCAACAACATCATTACATGCAGGCATGGCGGTGAGAGTAGGCATAGTGGTGGCATTAGGACATGGAATATCAACAACATCATTACATGCAGGCATGGCGGTGAGAGTAGGCATAGTGGTGGCATTAGGATGTGCAATATCAACATCATGACATGCAGGCATGGTGGTAATAATAGGCATAGTGGTGGCATTAGGACGTGCAATATCAACAACATCATTACATGCAGGCATGGCGGTGAGAGTAGGCATAGTGGTGGCATTAGGACGTGCAATATCAACATCATTACATGCAGGCATGGTGGTGAGAGTAGGCATAGTGGTTGCATTAGGACGTGCAATATCAACAACATCATTACATGCAGGCATGGCGGTGAGAGTAGGCATAATGGTGGCATTAGGACGTGCAATATCAACATCATTCCATGCAAGCATGGCGGTGAGACTAGGCATAGTGGTGGCATTAGGACGTGCAATATCAACAACATCATTACATGCAGGCATGGCGGTAAGAGTAGGCATAGTGGTGGCATTAGGACGTGCAATATCAACATCATTACATGCAGGCATGGCGGTAAGAGTAGGCATAGTGGTGGCATTAGGACATGCAATATCAACATCATTACATGCAGGCATGGCGGTAAGAGTAGGCATAGTGGTGGCATTAGGACGTTCAATATCAACAACATCATTACATGCAGGCATGGCAGTAAGAGTAGGCATAGTGATGGCATTAGGACGTGCAATACCAACAACATCATTACATGCAGGCATGGCGGTGAGAGTAGGCATAGTGGTGGCATTAGGATGTGCAATATCACCAACATCATTACATGCAGGCATGGTGGTGAGAGTAGGCATAGTGGTGGCATTAGGACGTGCAATATCAACAACATCATTACATGCAGGCATGGTGGTGAGAGTAGGCATAGTGGTGGCATTAGGACGTGCAATATCAACATCATGACATGCAGGCATGGCGGTAAGAGTAGACATGGTGGTGGCATTAGGACGTGCAATATCAACATCATTACATGCAGGCATGGTGGTAATAATAGGCATAGTGGTGGCATTAGGACCTGCAATATCAACAACATCATTACATGCAGGCGTGGCGGTGAGAGTAGGCATAGTGGTGGCATTAGGACGTGCAATATCAACATCATGACATGCAGGCATGGCGGTAAGAGTAGGCATGGTGGTGGCATTAGGACGTGCAATATTAACATCATAACATGCAGGCATGGTGGTAATAATAGGCATAGTGGTGGCATTAGGACGTGCAATATCAACAACATCATTACATGCAGGCATGGCGGTGAGAGTAGGCATAGTGGTGGCATTAGGACGTGCAATATCAACATCATTACATGCAGGCATGGTGGTGAGAGTAGGCATAGTGGTGGCATTAGGACGTGCAATATCAACAACATCATTACATGCAGGCATGGCGGTGAGAGTAGGCATAATGGTGGCATTAGGACAAGCAATATCAACATCATTCCATGCAAGCATGGCGGTGAGAGTAGGCATAGTGGTGGCATTAGGACGTGCAATATCAACATCATTACATGCAGGCATGGCGGTAAGAGTAGGCATAGTGGTGGCATTAGGACGTTCAATATCAACAACATCATTACATGCAGGCATGGCAGTAAGAGTATGCATAGTGGTGGCATTAGGACGTGCAATACCAACAACATCATTACATGCAGGCATGGTGGTGAGAGTAGGCATAGTGGTGGCATTAGGACGTTCAATATCAACATCATTACATGCAGGCATGGTGGTAATAATAGGCATAGTGGTGGCATTAGGACGTGCAATATCAACAACATCATTACATGCAGGCATGGCGGTGAGAGTAGGCATAGTGGTGGCATTAGGACGTGCAATATCAACATCATTACATGCAGGCATGGTGGTGAGAGTAGGCATAGTGGTGGCATTAGGACGTGCAATATCAACAACATCATTACATGCAGGCATGGAGGTGAGAGTAGGCATAATGGTGGCATTAGGACGTGCAATATCAACATCATTACATGCAGGCATGGTGGTAATAATAGGCATAGTGGTGGCATTAGGACCTGCAATATCAACAACATCATTACATGCAGGCGTGGCGGTGAGAGTAGGCATAGTGGTGGCATTAGGACGTGCAATATCAACATCATGACATGCAGGCATGGCGGTAAGAGTAGGCATGGTGGTGGCATTAGGACGTGCAATATCAACATCATAACATGCAGGCATGGTGGTAATAATAGGCATAGTGGTGGCATTAGGACGTGCAATATCAACAACATCATTACATGCAGGCATGGCGGTGAGAGTAGGCATAGTGGTGGCATTAGGACGTGCAATATCAACATCATTACATGCAGGCATGGTGGTGAGAGTAGGCATAGTGGTGGCATTAGGACGTGCAATATCAACAACATCATTACATGCAGGCATGGCGGTGAGAGTAGGCATAATGGTGGCATTAGGACAAGCAATATCAACATCATTCCATGCAAGCATGGCGGTGAGAGTAGGCATAGTGGTGGCATTAGGACGTGCAATATCAACATCATTACATGCAGGCATGGCGGTAAGAGTAGGCATAGTGGTGGCATTAGGACGTTCAATATCAACAACATCATTACATGCAGGCATGGCAGTAAGAGTAGGCATAGTGGTGGCATTAGGACGTGCAATACCAACAACATCATTACATGCAGGCATGGTGGTGAGAGTAGGCATAGTGGTGGCATTAGGACGTGCAATATCAACATCATGACATGCAGGCATGGCGGTAAGAGTAGGCATGGTGGTGGCATTAGGACGTTCAATATCAACATCATTACATGCAGGCATGGTGGTAATAATAGGCATAGTGGTGGCATTAGGACGTGCAATATCAACAACATCATTACATGCAGGCATGGCGGTGAGAGTAGGCATAGTGGTGGCATTAGGACGTGCAATATCAACATCATTACATGCAGGCATGGTGGTGAGAGTAGGCATAGTGGTGGCATTAGGACGTGCAATATCAACAACATCATTACATGCAGGCATGGAGGTGAGAGTAGGCATAATGGTGGCATTAGGACGTGCAATATCAACATCATTACATGCAGGCATGGCGGTAAGAGTAGGCATAGTGGTGGCATTAGGACGTGCAATACCAACATCATTACATTAAGGCATGGCGGTGAGAGTAGGCATAGTGGTGAATATCAACAACATCATTACATGCAGGCATGGCGGTGAGGGTAGGCATATTGGTGGCATTAGGACTTGCAATATCAACAACATCATTACATGCAGGCATGGCGGTGAGAGTAGGCATAGTGGTGGCATTAGGACGTGCAATATCAACATCATTACATGCAGACATGGCGGTAAGAGTAGGCATGGTGGTGGCATTAGGACGTGCAATATCAACATCATGACATGCAGGCATGGCGGTAAGAGTAGGCATGGTGGTGGCATTAGGACGTGCAATATCAACATCATGACATGCAGGCATGGCGGTAAGAGTAGGCATGGTTGTGGCATTAGGACGTGCAATATCAACATCATGACATGCAGGCATGGCGGTAAGAGTAGGCATGGTGGTGGCATTAGGACGTGCAATATCAACATCATGACATGCAGGCATGGTGGTAATAATAGGCATAGTGGTGGCATTAGGACGTGCAATATCAACATCATTACATGCAGGCATGGTGGTGAGAGTAGGCATAATGGTGGCATTAGGACGTGCAATATCAACAACATCATTACATGCAGGCATGGCGGTGAGAGTAGGCATAGTGGTGGCATTAGGACGTGCAATATCAACATCATTACATGCAGACATGGCGGTAAGAGTAGGCATGGTGGTGGCATAAGGACGTGCAATATCAACATCATGACATGCAGGCATGGCGGTAAGAGTAGGCATGGTTGTGGCATTAGGACGTGCAATATCAACATCATGACATGCAGGCATGGCGGTAAGAGTAGGCATGGTGGTGGCATTAGGACGTGCAATATCAACATCATGACATGCAGGCATGGTGGTAATAATAGGCATAGTGGTGGCATTAGGACGTGCAATATCAACAACATCATTACATGCAGGCATGGTGGTGAGAGTAGGCATAGTGGTGGCATTAGGACGTGCAATATCAACAACATCATTACATGCAGGCATGGTGGTGAGAGTAGGCATAATGGTGGCATTAGGACGTGCAATATCAACATCATTCCATGCAAGCATGGCGGTGAGAGTAGGCATAGTGGTGGCATTAGGACGTGCAATATCATCAACATCATTACATGCAGGCATGGCGGTGAGAGTAGGCATAGTGGTGGCATTAGGACGTGCAATATCAACAACATCATTACATGCAGGCATGGCGGTGAGAGTAGGCATAGTGGTGGCATTAGGACGTTCAATATCAACAACATCATTACATGCAGGCATGGCGGTGAGAGTAGGCATAGTGGTGGCATTAGGACGTGCAATATCAACAACATCATTACATGCAGGCATGGTGGTGAGAGTAGGCATAGTGGTGGCATTAGGATGTTCAATATCAACAACATCATTACATGCAGGCATGGTGGTGAGAGTAGGCATAGTGGTGGCATTAGGACGTGCAATATCAACGTCATTACATTAAGGCATGGTGGTGAGAGTAGGCATAGTGGTGGCATTAGGACGTGCAATATCGACAACATCATTTCATGCAGGCATGGTGGTGAGAGTAGGCATAGTGGTGGCATTAGGACGTGCAATATCAACATCATTCCATGCAAGCATGGCGGTGAGAGTAGGCATAGTGGTGGCATTAGGACGTGCAATATCATCAACATCATTACATGCAGGCATGGCGGTGAGAGTAGGCATAGTGGTGGCATTAGGACGTGCAATATCAACAACATCATTACATGCAGGCATGGCGGTGAGAGTAGGCATAGTGGTGGCATTAGGACGTGCAATATCAACATCATTACATGCAGGCATGGCGGTAAGAGTAGGCATAGTGGTGGCATTAGGACGTTCAATATCAACAACATCATTACATGCATGCATGGTGGTGAGAGTAGGCATAGTGGTGGCATTAGGACGTGCAATATCAACAACATCATTACATGCAGGCATGGTGGTGAGAGTAGGCATAGTGGTGGCATTAGGACGTGCAATATCAACATCATTACATGCAGGCATGGCGGTGAGAGTAGGCATAGTGGTGGCATTAGGACGTGCAATATCATCAACATCATTACATGCAGGCATGGCGGTGAGAGTAGGCATAGTGGTGGCATTAGGACGTGCAATATCAACATCATTACATGCAGGCATGGCGGTAAGAGTAGGCATAGTGGTGGCATTAGGACGTGCAATATCAACATCATTACATGCAGGCATGGCGGTAAGAGTAGGCATAGTGGTGGCATTAGGACGTGCAATATCAACATCATTACATGCAGGCATGGCGGTAAGAGTAGGCATAGTGGTGGCATTGGGACGTGCAATATCAACATCATTACATGCAGGCATGGCGGTAAGAGTAGGCATAGTGGTGGCATTAGGACGTGCAATATCAACATCATTACATGCAGGCATGGTGCTGATGGTAGGCATAGTGGTGGCATTAGGACGTGCAATATCAACATCATTACATGCAGGCATGGCGGTAAGAGTAGGCATAGTGGTGGCATTAGGACGTGCAATACCAACAACATCATTACATGCAGGCATGGTGGTGAGAGTTGGCATAGTGGTGGCATTAGGACGTGCAATACCAACAACATCATTACATGCAGGCATGGTGCTGAGAGTAGGCATAGTGGTGGCATTAGGACGTGCAATACCAACAACATCATTACATGCAGGCATGGTGGTGAGAGTAGGCATAGTGGTGGCATTAGGACGTGCAATATCAACAACATCATAACATGCAGGCATGGCGGTGAGAGTAGGCATAGTGGTGGCATTAGGACGTGCAATACCAACAACATCATTACATGCAGGCATGGCGGTAAGAGTAGGCATAGTGGTGGCATTAAGACGTGCAATATCAACAACATCATAACATGCAGGCATGGTGGTAAGAGTAGGCATAGTGGTGGCAGTGGTACATGTAGCAGCAGAAGTGGCATTATATGTGGGCAGAGTGGAAATGGTATGCAGCAAGGTGGATAAAGGGCATGTAACAGTAGGAGCGACGTCCCAAGTGGGTAAGCTATTGGAACAGGTTACCTGAGAGTGGTTCTTGGGCTTTATGGGCCTCGTGGTGGATGAAAAGTAAACTTTAGCAGAATGGATCGGCAACCGTGTGGTAGGCACCCGGTGCAGGACCGCCTCATTGATGTTCATCACCCTGATGCAGAGTGCACTCCTAAATGCCCAGCGCCATTTCCCACCAGCGCACATTTAAGGAACAGAAGCGTACCACACCGTGGACGCGTCAGATAGCACATTGAGCCAATGCCTGCACTCTTGTGTTCAAATAACAGGCCCTGCCCATATCCCCGATCTCATGTGAATGAAGGATGAATCTTCCAATTATTCTCATCAGGGAGCGCATTCCAGAGTGCTGGTCCCTGAACCGAGACAGCTCTTCCTCCCAGGACGGTTATAAGCTTTTAAGTCCAGGCGAAGTCCCCTCTTCTTATGAATAATAGTATGCTTAATTAATTATACACCTGTGTGTGGATGTAATAAACTCAGAAGTGCTAATGTAAGAGTTTGTATTCATTAGTGACAATACTAATCCTTATGTGAGGTTATTTTAATTATTATTAGTCAGCTCTTTCGTGTAACTTCTCAGGTGTTAAAATCATGACATTTCCTGAAATTGACATAACGTACTGGGGTGTTCCCTGGCAGATTGCTGATGGCTTGGGCCTGCCCAGATAACACTTTCCTAAAGTGCTTACACTCAGAAGGCGTGCGCCATTATGGAAGTGCCGCTGTTAGTAGCAGCACTGCGCTAGGGACCCTCACAGCAATGGACTCATTTTTTTATTTTCACGCTTTAGTTCCAAGAAATAATTAAATTCGCAAACTTAGCAGCGAGCAACACTTTAAAAGAAATATGTGAACATCTAATTAAAGGGATAGTATGCATGTGAATGAATATTGGAGCACTGCAGAATTCATATTTTAATCGTGCCCGTGCCGTAAAAGCATTCTTCTGATTCCGAACGTCGGGTTTTTGGCCGAACTTGAGCCGAACATAACTCCGAAGCAATGGGCACCTCTGATCACTCCCAAGCTCACTTGTAGAACTCATGTTAAAGAGATGCTTTTCTCTGAATAACTGCACGAACTAAAGGGTGGCTAATGAGCTGCTTGCTGAGGCGGCGGGTGCACATAATTGATGGCTGAACACCCTGGGGATGAGGGCGCAGGGGACCCCGGGTTGCGCCCCTTGCCCCTGGGCCTGTCAGATGCGCGCGGGTCTCCACCTCCCCACGCGGCGGGATCCGCAGGAGCAAACCTCGATATATCACAGTATTGCCGAGGTGTCAGGGCTGGAATGAGCTCGCGCCGCATCCCTCTTCATTCCCTTTCATTTCCCAGCAGCTTATGGGGCCTAATTTATCAGCTGCAGCAATCTTTTACTGCTAATTGGTTGGATGTCAGCTGATGACAAAGGGCATCATTTCACTGCATCCCTCCCTCCCTCCTCTTGCCCCTCCCACTCTAGATGTCTTTTTGTTCCAGCAGCCGATGCGCAGATGTGTTCTAATCAAATCCTGCATGAATGGCTTTTCTGTGATATTTCACTGGTCGGCGGAAGATTGCGGTTCAGAACATTTCTGGCATCACACCGCGCGTTCCCTCTTCAGTGTGCTGTGGAGACACTGGGGGCCTGATTCATAGAATGTGTTTGCGCGCTGCAAATTGACTTTGCACACTTTTCAGCGCACAAAACTCCTCTCAGCGTTTCACGTAATGGACATTGCGTCTATTTCCAGGACACTGCGCGGGCTGTCACGTCTTTGCGTGCAGTCGAGTGCTTTGCGCGACACTCCACGCAAAGTGTGGGATGGGCCTATGCAGAGATAGAAATAGGGGGGAAGAGCATGCATATTCCCCATTCTCCGTGCAGAATGAGGAAGATGTGGGCGTGTTGAGGGACGGCCCACACAGTGTAATCGCATGCCCAGTAAAGCGCAAACCTAACCAAATTCATGGAACCCAACGTGCAACCACACGTTGGGAAAAGATCCACACACAACTTGTGGACTTGCTGCCACATAATAGGAGGCAGCAGAGCACTGTGCACATGGGCGCCAAGGCACAAAGATGAGGTTCACATAGAAATGTAGGGGTGACGGGGTGATGTTTGGAGTTACCAGTGCTCGTACGCAGATTAGTGGTGTGCAGCCTTGTACGCAGATTAGTGGTGTGCAGCCTTGTACGCAGATTAGTGGTGTGCAGCCTTCAATTATGGGGTTCGCACGTAGGTTTACTGGCCGCTGTCTTGAGTTATGCAAATTGTATGCAGATTATCTGGGTGCAGTTTTGGGTTATCAGGGTTTGTTTCTACCCAGTGTGGCCACGGTACTGCCTTGGTTTCAGGGGGATGGCCTGCAGTATTGGCGCTGGTTGGTGGGGATCAGGTACACGCAAAGGTTGGTATATGTTGCTGGTTTTGCACACACACACACGTCTGCTAGTTGTAAGTGTGTTTTATGGTAATCCATTTTGATCTGATGTGAAGTGAGAGCGCCACCAGAGTGCTGCCTGATGGCGCAAAGGAGGCTCATGGAGAAATCCAGCTCACTGACCTCCCAGAAGGTTTGCGATGGTTTGTTTGTTTGGTTTGATGCCTCATAGGTTTGGTGGTGGAGGACTTTTTTTGTGTTTACTCTGTGGACCTCATGTAAACTTTGCTCTTCGCTCTTGGATTTTCCAAATGTCATCTGAGAGTCTTCATGACTGCCGAATCCCATTTGAACCATTTTCGGTCGATTGGGCGACCAGTCTGTGCTTCTTTATGGAGATGAGGGCATCAACATCTGGCATTGGAGAAACGTTAATGGAATGACATGTAGCTGAGAGACATTTTCCTTCAGGAAAAGGCTTAAATGGCCTGGGTGTCTTTGTTCAGGAATCTGACTGGTGAATCTGCAGCATACATGTGGACAATGGTGATGAAAATGGGGTGGGGTGCTCAATTTAGCCTTTGCTTGGGCCCATGAGTTATGGTATGGTGTGTTATGTTATGTTGTGGTATATTAATTTGCGCAGACACCATCACCACTGTAGTGGTCTTGCAGGGCTTGGTTATTTGGCAGGGGGCGTAATGTGCCCCGGTCACGGTTAACCAGACCGTGGACTGCTGCAGAAAAGATAGAAGGAGGAAATGCACAAGGGACAGAGAAAAGGAGGAATGACGAGAGGGAAAGCATAGAACAGTTGGCAAATTATGAGAGGGCTAAGATAGAGCTAGTGTGATTCTGCAAGCTGATTGGCAAGAAAAGTAATTTACAGTGGATCAGGCGCTGTGTTGTGCTATTGGATATTTATATCGCACCTACTGCCATTGTTATGGCTTCAAAGCGCTGTGGTGGAAGACCCTTCCGAAAACCGTCAGCTGTGCAAGCATGGAAAGAAAAGAGCATTACATTGCATGTGAATAGTAATGAGAATTAGGTAACTATTCATTTGCTAGCAGAGATGACTAGTTTAAAAAATTGTTTTCAGGCGCAGATATGACTGCTATGTCAGATCCTATGTGACAGCTGGGCCGAATATTTTGTGTATTCTATGTGTTGCAGCACAAAATGGGACTGGGTATTATACATATCCTATCATTCCCTGGGGCAACTGTCTGCAGTTGAGAGTTCTGCTATACTTTACATGCAGAATGCAGGCACACTCAATAACATGTAGTCAAGCCAAAACAAACTGAAAACAGCCACCCTGAACTCCCACCACTGAACAGCTACCATCAAAAAAATAAAATAACATACCAAAGACAGATATGACTATACAAAACCAATATGGTCAAAGCAAAAACCAATATTATAACAAATGTATCAGAAATGCAAGCAACACCCAGAAAGGTTCAACATCATCAACGAGCTAGGAAACCCAACTTGCTGCAACAACACACCCACACCCTCACAAAAACATTGCAATTACTTTGCAGACTGCTTCAAAACCAAAATCACAACATCCAGCAAGTCATCAAGAGCATGCCCAAAAACACCAACAACCCCCTAACCAGCCAATGCCAGAACTAACTATAGACTAAACAAGTACTCAACAATGTCGGCAGAAAAATTCACGAGCTTATTAAACAAAAGCATCCGAGCCGGCTCGCCAGCAGATCCTTGCCCACCAAACATGTACAAGACTATAATCATCCAAAAAACACAAGCAGAATATTTCTGCACCTCTTCAACCATTAATTAGCAAAATAAAAAGTGCCAAAAGCCTTCAAATTGGCATCCATCAAGCTGTTCCTTAGATAACCATCAGGAAACATGGAAGACTTAACAAATGACTGACCAATTTCAAACATCCCGTACCTGGCAAAACTCTGAGAAAGCTACATTTACAAACAAATCCTAGAACATGTACAAAACAATTGGATGCAAGACCAGCCACAAGTCATCTTCAGACCCATAAGGTGAATGGAAAAAGCTCTTACTATCGATATGTAAGTGTCACCTCAGCACTAATACTAGCTCTATCAGCAGCCTTTGACACAGTCCACCATGAAACACTCCTCAAAAGACTTGAAGAAATAGGAATCGGTAAAAAAGCGTTGCTGTGGTTAATCTTCCTTCCTGGCGGAAAGAACAGGAACAATGTGGCTAAACCCCTTCAAGTCAGCACCTCGTGCCATCACCTGCAGAGTTCCACACGGCTCATCACTCTCACCACTGCTCTCCAACATCTACATGACCCCCGCTCATCAACCTCATTAAAAGATATGGGTCATCATTACACGTTTGGTGGTATCCCGCCAGTATTGCCGGCGGGATACCATCAAACAGTAATACCGTTAGCGGCACTTGGTCTGCCATAATTACAAGCAGATTCCAAGTACCAGTAAGGGTGGGAATTCCCCATTCCATGGAGTCCCATATGATTTAATGGTGGGAATTTCCAGTATTAAATCCAGCATTTTTTGCTGGTAGGGTGCCGGATTTACCAGCAGCTCAGAGCTGCCAGTAATTCTATGCATCCCACTGGCAAACTTAGAGTGTGCCGGTGCAGAAACGTGCCGGTATACGGAAATACTGGCTGTTATTTCCACACTGACACACATGTAATGAGGGCCATCATCTCACTTGCTACAACTGCGCAAATGACACACAAACCATCTACAAAATCAACACTAGTTCTTGTCTACCCACCTGCCTTTTTATATCTACAACTAAAATAATGTCGTGATAATGGTCCAATGGCCAAACTGGGTGGTACTGGTCCACAGCCCGCGTTATTTTGTGGGGGTCTTTAACAAGGTCCCAGAGACGTTAGTTACCATTTCCTTTGCACAAATTGGTTGTGACGAGCACACAAACTGCTGCTCAAAGAAATATTTCACGGCTTTATAGGACGGCACGCTCCAGCCAGGGACTCCTTCCCTGACAATGAACCTGGAGCATGATAAGAATGCTTTTTTTTGGCTTTAATAAACCATGGATTAATTTTGAGGAGGCACCCAACCCATATCTCACCCACCTTCACCAACACCATGTGTCGCAATGGACTAGGAACCAGGCTGGTGTTTATTAATAAGATATTTATTAATGTATTATTTAATGGAAAAGGAAACTATTCAAAATGCAATTATACAACAGCCACCAGTGCTGTGGCAACACCATTGCAATGATTCCTACAGAACAATTGGTTCAAAGTCCTAACACAGTTCACATGGATCTTTAATGACAAGACAGGTAAAATGGTTTTAAAGCATGTGATAGCACCAAGGTTAAGCACTCGCCCTGCAACACTCATCTTCAAACATCAGCTAACTTTATTCCCTTTGAATTGAAGGCAGTCACAAGGAGTAAGGATAAAAAGAGAAAAATCGGATTTGGAATACAGTCCACCACCCCAAGATGGGAAGTCAGAAAATAAAAATGAAAACCCGATTTTAGAGCAAAACGGCAGGATCGGTTTGGATGATTACACGCACAGCAACTCACAACCGCGGTGGGATGGCTAGAAAGGAAATTTGTATTGCTACACTTGAGGAAATAGGGAAACTTATAGACTACTAATCAGCACACCAGAGCAACATGAAAACAAGGTAGGAAAATGGATTTTGGGGAAGAAAGCAAATACAAAAGAGAAATACAAACGGCAAATGGAAATCTGTTTTACACAGGATTTGTGATGCCAGATATCTAAGGAAAGAAATTATCTGTCAAAATCAGAAATAGGTTTTAAGGACAAGGATAGAGGCACATAACAGATAGGATTCTAACAGAAAGGAATTGCTCTCAATGGGACCACGGTTTGGGTTTTTCAAAGGGACAGATACAAATTAGGAATTCGTAGGAATTCCCACAATACACTGACACATTTGTTTTTAATGACAAGGAGACTAACTCTGTTGAAGCTATACTTGAATGAATATAGTTATTAAAGAAAGACACTAGGCACAAGGGGATTAATTTTGAATGTAACCAATTTACACCGTGAATTTCCTTATAGGGAAATTAATTGATTTACTTCAAAGTAATGCAAATGATTTATACAGCCAACTAAGAGATTTATCCAATCAATGTGCTAAAATACGCAGGCTAATACAGATTATTCTATGGAAAAGTGAATGGATTATACTGGCAATTTGGGAATTTCAAAGGGATTTTCAATGGGATTTTCTATGGGATTTATGCTACAAAAGGAGAGTGGTGAGCATTTTGGGACTGGGGTTATTTGCTTCTTACAAAGTAAGCCTTGGTTTGGGATTCTGGACAGTCAGCTGGATCTCAGGACCCTATTGACAGCTAGGCAAGGAGTCTGGTCTCTGCACTCTTCTGAATAGGATTCTCAACAGCCAGCTAGTTCTAAGGACTCTCTGGACAGCTAGGCAAGGATCTGGCCTCTGCACTCTCTTGAATGGGATCAACTAGGCAAGGGTCTGGTCTCTGCACTCTCTTGGATGGGATCAGCTGCCTCCGTCCTCTTTCTCCTGTCTCCATGGATTCTTGTGTGTGTGTCTGTCTCTAGTACAGTTCCCCCTTATATAGCCCAAATGACTTCATTTATTTTACAATCTGGGGGAAGTACCCTAGAATTACTCCTACCCTGGGATAGGACAGCATATGATTCCTTTCCCCACACGCTGGCATCATTGCTTCAAGGGGAGGGATCACCATCTGTCTATTTGGCATTTATGAGAGTTCTTTGTTCTCTTGGCCAACTTTTTAGCAAAACTGAGTTATGTATCATAACTTCCAATTTATACTAGACACCGCCATAAGAAATAGAAAGGCAGTTTCAGGGGGTCATTGGGAATAAGACAAGCCGATCGCTGACTCTATGCAGGGTAGCATGGCCCCTTATCACCTTTTGGTCCTTTTCATGAAATGCTTAATAGTTATCACTCTGCAAATATTTAAGCATATTCATAATGTACATCTTCATATTTCCACCAACTGTCATATTTGTCCCATTTCAAAATCAGCCAGAAAGGAGTCTTGACTGGCCATTTCATTTCACAAAGTCCAAGGAGCATACACTTATTCTCTGAAAATCTACCTGGAAATCACATGGAAAAATAGTGCTGGGGATAAATGCCTGAAATGCATAAATCCTTTAACGTCAATTTGGAGGATCTGTCACATATGGGATGGCGGTGCTTCATCCCCCACAGCCAAATGTTCCCCCTGCCTCAGCTTGCAACAAAGGACTTTTATTGCACCCTTTGAAGTTTGTCAGTTTGTCCTTGGGAGTGGGTGCAAAAGGAACTCTCACTTCTTGGTCAAGCACTAGCCACACTTGCTTTCTTTGTCTTTTCTGCCAGCACTGCCTTCTAGTCTGGCAGAGCAGAGGATCATCCCGCCCACCGCCACATCATATGTCCTTGCAGAATGGTTCTCTTATTGGTGTGACATCCAAGGGGAGGGTAGGCTTTCAATTAAATGTTGTGCCTGAGCCCAAAACTGGTTTTCCTGGTATTCTGGGCCTCAAGGTGATTGAGTCTTGTGGGGGAGAACATAATGTACATGTGTACCCAAACCCCCACTCATACTAACATTTCTGTGCAAGCAAAAGCCACCGTCTCACATTGGCTTTTAAATGGCATGTTTCCTTATTTTCTTTCACACATTTGCAAGCTGTATTTCATTTAATGTTTGAAATGCGGTTCTGTAGGTCATGGGATTTTCTTGTAATTTGTCCTTTTGAGTGGGTTTGCAATTACTGTTGGTTCATCGGCACGGAGGGGTATGGCACAGGGTTATTTGATGTGACATGAAATAGAAAGGAAAGCCAAGCTGTTTTTTTTCCCATTTAAAGTCTTTTGAGCACTGTGGTTTACATGAAAGGGAAAACAAAAGCAGTGTTGGGTTTCAATGATGCCATCCTTGCCCGTCATGAGAATTAGCAGTCAGACTCAGCCATTCTTTTGATGCAGTGCATAACTTTTTGTGATGCAGATGAAATAAAGCAAACACAGGGCCATTTTTCAATGCAGTGCATAACTTCTTGTTATGCCGATGAAAGAGAAGCAAACATTCAGATGCAATACAGCAAACACAGGGCCATTCTTCAATGCAGTGCATAACTTTTTGTTATGCAGATGAAAGAGAAGCAAACGCAGGACCATTTTTCAATGCAGGGTTCAAATGCTTGCCACACATGTGCCAGGGAACAAAGCACAGCCCTTTTTGGGGGCAATGTTTAATGTAGTTTTTCAGGTGACATGGATTTCTGTTAGGACCTGTAAATGCACCTCACAGGTACTAACCTAACATGGAAATGGAAGCAAGGCTCCAGTCTCTCTTCCATTGGTATGGCGGCCGATGGACATGAGAGGTGCACACTGCTACCTTTCAGGTAAATGGGAAGCAGGAAAGCAGTGGTGAGAGAAGTGGGGTAAGGGGGAATGATGGTGTGGGTGCTGGTAGATTCGAGGTTGTTTGCAACACAGCCGTATACCATGAGGTTCAGCCCATGTTCTGCAAAACCTCAGTGGCTGCAGCTCCCCGTCCGGGTGCTAATAATTAAAACAATACTTTACATTTTTCGGCAGCATCTTGGAAATGGCAAGCTTGCTTCTGTGCAGACCTGTGTGTCCGTGATTGTTGCATTTTGCTTCATGTCTCTGCATATGTAGAAACCTATTTATTGTTTGTAAAACACTCAGCTGGCAATCACACTCCATTGCACGATGTAAAAGCAATTATGTTAATTAGATCGTATAAGGGCCCAGCATATAACAATGTTTTTGTTCACATTCTCTGCATTTTGACACGCAGAGCAGAGAGGGCCTGTGTTACTGTGTCTGGAATGAAGGCCAGGCTCTCGCCCGCCTGCTGGAGACTCTCTGCCCTGTAGATTGATGTTGCCCTGCTCTGGTAATTAGTTTTGTCATTATTTTAATAACCTCATCAGAAGCAGGCATCCCACCATATCGAAGCCCCTCTACATAATTTAACACCAAACATCCTTAACAAGTTTTGGTGCCACAATGAAGCAACGCGCTAGGAAATTAAACACAAAGCTCCATAAATCAGCAGATGCAAGGAGTGCATTAATATTTCAGCTTCAAGTGTCTCTGGACGCCTGAGAAGCGCTAGCGTGGAAGGATATCTTTAATTAAGGCTGGAAAGTCAAATAACTCTGAAAAGACAGACGTCTGTACGTGGTGCATTGCTCATGCTTGCTTGTGTCACAGACTAACATTTCAGCTTCATCACTGGTGGCAGGACTCGGATGACTGCTGTGGAAAGTGAAGCACTCCTTCCCAACTCTGGATTGCGCTCATGTTGCCATAGAGTTCTCTTTGCGGTACATGCTTACATGGATCTGGCGTTTGCTGCTCCCTTGCGCCTTACTGATGTGCTGTAGTCACCAGTCTTTTGTCCTCAATGCTAGAGTTGGGTCTTGGCCCAACGTTTTTGCATCTGTTGCAGTGACCAATTCCGTGTTTAAGTGTGCTTCACTAGAGACACTGGGATGGCCACTGCTTTTTTGTCTTCTTTTCGATAGGGGATACTGTGAGCCATTCGACCATCCGCACGAGGAGTATGCGGTGGTATGCGTTTTTTTGATTTTTTAAAATGAAAATGAATGATGGGAGATCAACCTCCAAAAATGTGTGAGGCCATCCTGCACACATTTTCCCTGCTCAACGCACGACAAAGGCATACTCGCATGCATTCCGGAAGGACACAGCCTACAGGTGCCGAACTTCTCTGTCAAGTTCAGCAGGAAAGTGACAGCCACGGGTACATCAAAGCATCTCAAGAAGGGGGAAAGTGACACCTTCCTCCAGCCATGGACATCTTAGTTAAAATATGAAAGGCTCCATGTATCTCCCTTCCTATTGTCTGAACTGCTGGTGGCAGCGCATACTGATGTGAGTTAATTGAGGCAAGCCTGCGAAAGGGGCTTGTTTGCAAGAACAGACAACAGGAAGGCAGGGGTAACACCTCTTTGAGATGCAATGTGTCAACTTGAAGCTAGTTCCCACCCCTCTGTATGAAGTACAGTGAATGGCATGACCGGGTCAACTATTTACTGTAGGCAACCCCTGAAGAGCAGACCCCTTTCAGAGAGAGAAGTATGTGACTTAAGGGAGACGGGAAGGCTGCTCTCATCACAAACTTCAAGGGAGACCTGCACTTTGATCAAGAGTCACAGAGAGCTCACTTAGCCAGAGAGACACTTTGATCTACAACAGACAGGAAAATGGGTGATATATGATATGATATAGCATTTATAACGCGCCTATACACAAGTGTTTCAAGGCACAACTTAGAAGTACATGGTGTCATCCCTTACATTTCCTGTTGCAAAGCACTCTGGTTCTGACCTCATGCATAAAAAAGATTGTTGGTGGGGAATTAGGATTGGTTCTTTAAGGTAGGCTTAGCCTGCACCAAACACTGGGGCCCATTTGACTTTAAAAGTGGGCTGAGCCCTTCACTTAGCAGATCATCTGAAGACTTCAAAAGGAGCAAGAGGAAGCACTCATTTGGACCGTGGCTGAAGGTGCAGTCTTCCTCACATCTTCCGCCATTGAAGGAAGGCCAGGATTTCCAAGAGGGAAGAAAAATCCCTGCCCTAAACATCTCCCAAGGAACAGAGGGAGATACCGGACTAAGAAGACCTGTCGATCAGCCCCAGAAGTAGTACCCAGCTAGCACACACCGTGCCCTGCTAGGTTCTGCCAGCAAGCTTCCTATGTGGGAAGTGCGAGTGAGTCTCTGAACAAAGGACAAGGCTGTTGCCTGCAAACACTCTCCTCAGCTTTGGGCTGTCCGCTTTAAAGGACGACACAAGCCCTATGACGAAGCTAGGAGGAGCACCACAACAAGCATCAACATGCGAGCATCAGCATGCATCATTTAAAGACATTTTCGAGGTAGTCGAGCCCCCTGAACTGAGGCTGTTGTCGCGCTGCAGTGACTTAAGGAACCTGAGCCACCTCAACCAGTGGTCCAGAGCCGCCAACCAGCACAGAGACAAATATTCTTGACAGCGAGCCGACGTGTAGGCCAGCCTGCTGCCATCCATCCAGGCTTGCTTGCTGAACTGCCTGCCTCCTGATACCCGCAGCTGTCTCCCATCTTGAACTCTGTCATGGGAGCTGCAAAGTGTTCTGGAACAAACTCGACGCTTTCAAGCATCAAGATCATCTCAAGCACCAGGTACTTTGTGGTTCTGTCCCACTGGTCATTCTCCGAAGACTCCTAGTGACATTTACGACCCATTGCTCCTTTGGTGCTGAAACCACCAAATAACTTTGAACAGTTAAGAGTGATTGCTTTAGCGACCACCCTCTTGTCAGTATCCAGGGCGCATTCCTTTCTTTTGTGAAACTGTCTGTCCTCTGTGTTCCTTTACAGGGTGGGATGTACTTTGTAGTGTGCGAGTACTGTATGTTGCAATATTAAAAAAGTAGATATTTTGATACAACATTGACAGGACAGTCCCTTTTATCATTGGGTAATAATTGTATTTTCGCTGTGTTTCAACTAACCAACGATCCACAACCTTGTCGAGATAGGCCTGCCGGTCTGTCCACGTTACAAAAAATTAGACAAGGGGGTTTATCATTTACTTGTGTTTCCAATCTGTTCAGATCCCTTCTGGTGTATTGAGGTGTGGGGCTGATTGATGGTTTAGAAACCATTATTTATTCGTGGACCACTGGTGCCCCGGAAGTTGATTCATCACAAATACCCCTGTGAACCCCATTTTTATGAATGACGGTCCATTCAGGCACCACCTCCTGCTACTTTTAGCCACTCCATAATTGCCACATACCTGTATGGCTATAGTAGGGTGGGGAGCGGTATCATGGACACAAAATCTTGATCTACTCCCCCAACAGCTAGTTTTCCTGTGAGATCAGTGGTCATATACTGTTTTACATAGCAGGACGCCACCTCTCCTCAACAGGGCATCTCTAAGGCTGAGCTTTCTCTCTGTGGTAGGGTTGGGATGCAAGACATATACTTGCTTGTCTATTGTCCCTTTTATCAAACTGTCCGCACACAGCTGAGTGTTCTGTGGCGCACTGTTGTTCATCCCCACATTGTGCCATGTGCAGTAAGTGTGTACAAGCCCATATGGCGAGGCCGGTCAGCACCATTAGAACACTCCTATAGTTTATTCACCTTCAAAGTCCAGATGAGAATCCTATTAGCCAATCAAACACTCAGCGATGACAGTGAGAATAAGGCTGGACTTCCCCCTTGACATAATTCATAGCAAATTAGTTCAAGAGGACGTAGGGCAAAATGTGTACATTTAGAATATATATATGCAATAAGTAAATCAAAACATAAACCCACAAACCTCCCTGTTTAGTCTAACATCTAAACACACCGCTTACACATAGGCCATGCCTATGTGCAGCTATACTTGTAGCACTTCCAACTTCATTTCCAGTAACAGAAATACACGCATGTGCACACGCACACCTGGGTTGCAACAAGCCTATGAAGCACACACACACACACACAAACACACACACACACACACACACACACACACACACACGCACGCACACACACACACACACACACACACACACCCCTGGTTGCAACAAGCCTATGAAGCACAAGAGCTGTGCTCTTACACTCTTCCAATACTGTCATGATGCCTACCCTCAGGGACCCAGACCAAGTCCAGCAACCCTGAAGCAGGCATCAAGTTATTCCAAGCAAGCCCAACAACTCCTGCTAGGGGCCATTTGGGTGCAGTCCTGGCATCTAGGGCGCCAGGCTCGTATGGAGAGTCAGTCCTGGCGTCATAGGTGCCAGGCTCATAGATTAAAACTTACCTGATGCAGACCATGCTGCAAACTTACCTGATGCAGACCATGCTGCAGAGCTCCAAGCCAAAAGAGGCTTGGAAGGGACTACTTTACTTAGGGACTATATTTTTTTGCTCGGGTGGGGTCGGGGAGGAATACTTACCTGGGACTACTTTGGAGGCTATTTAAACCACGCCCAAAGACCAGCACACACTTCACGTTATTCTGCATCCAGCAGCGTAACGCTCACCGTGCTTGCAAGTCTGCATCCAGTCTTCTGCCACACCCGCCTCAAGTCTGGAGCTCCTAGAAAAAGAGAGAAAGAAGGAGAAAAGGTTAGAACAAGAGCAATACCTTTGATCCTTACCTGAATTCCCGATCCACCGCGCCTTCGAGCTAGAAGAAAGAAGTTATTTTATGCGCGTCATCTCGCCTGCTGCAGCGCCGCGCTGAACTCACCAACCTTTGCAGCATCTTCACTATTCACTGCATCCTTCTGCATGTTCCTGCCGCACTCCGGCATCTAAGGGGAACACAAGAACAGCAAGGTGAGCCAAGGGAATAAACAGAGGCAATATTAGTTACCCCCCATAGACTTACCTGATTTTACCGCCGGGGGTACTATTCCTCTTCACGGGTCGGCGCAGCCTCCACCGCATCTTCACCGTACCCCGGCCCCTAAGGGGAAACAAAAGGACAGCAAGGAGAAACAAAGGGACAAATAAGGGGAATACTCCTCACCACAATAGACTTACCTAATTTTACCGCCAGAGGCATTATTCTCCGAGACTTCATCAATTTCTCTCAGCACCTCAATAAGGGTGAAAGCAACAGGTTACATACTGACATTATTTTATCGAACTGTGTTGGATAATACAAATCCTTACCTGAATGTTACCGGTTGCCACGAGGAACTCTTCGTTAGGGTCAAGCTGCAACCTGCAAGGAATCGGACAAGAGTGAAAGACAGACATTTGAACTCTTACAAACTATGTACCTACGGCGTCTTGCCAGAAATCTCAGAGTCAATATTGTTCTGGAACTCACCTATTCCTTCGAACCAGTGAAGGAACTGGTTATCTACGCGCCCCTGTGCTCAATGCAGGATGGAGAGCTCATCTTTCCAAACCATCAGGTGAGACTATAAAAGGGAACATCAAAGGTGATCAGTGGGGAGAACAGCGGGGGTGGGGGTTAACGCTCACCTCCACGGGTGGTTAATTCCCTTTCTCCATTTACAGAAGAATACTCCTACGGGCCAAGCAAACGAAGCTAGGTGGGCCAGTCCAGTCTGTCATCTCGGCACTACGCATCACATTGGTGGAGACCGCAGCTGTCCAGTTCAGATCGACGCCCCTGTGGGAGCCAGGTGAGCGTAACAAATACATTGGGCCTCATTACGAGGTAGACGGTAGCCATGGTGCTATTAGCACCATGGCTACCCCCTTACCGCATTACGCGTCCGGGTTGGCGAAATAGGGACTTACCGGGTCATTCCAAACTTGGAGGACATAGTAAATCCCAATTCCGAGAACCATTCCCCATTCCCATTTGAGCCCCCATAGGGCTCAATGGGAATGGGGATGGAGCTAATAACGGGCCCGCTAATAGCGGGCCCGTTGTTATCTCCCTGGCCCCTTAGCGGCACCGGCTAAAGGCGCCTGCTAAAACCAGACGCCCATAGCGGGACCCGCTAAGGGACCTCAGAATAGGGCAGTAAGTGTTTACCGGCACCGGTCTCCTTACCGGTGCCTGTTAACCCTTACCGCCCACCTCGTAATGAGGCCCATTGACTTCCTGTGTAGCTTGGTTCCTACATCACATATATAGATGTGTACAGGCAAAACGTCCTTTACGTGAGGTGCAGCCCTTTCCAAAATTTAGATCCAACTATATTAATCTGCTGAGGTCTGCCAATGATTAGCCCACTAGCGCCTACTCATTCTCATGAGATCCCAGTATAGACATATTACTGTCCTGCCTACTTTTGCTCTTATGGACTTCCTCCCTCTGCCCACCTGGCCGATGAGCTAATGTCCATTCCATTTAGTGCCTGCACATACTTTCCTCATTGTACTTTCCTCACCATGCCTTTTTCGTAAACTACAATTGCCATCTACTGGAATATACTGTATTTTGTTATTTGTATTCTGTATGTAACCCATGACCCTACCCTGTAACTTAAGCTTTGCATTTTCTGTATTGCTGCGCCCTGCTACCTTCTGGTTTGGTGCGCATTATAAGTGAATAAAACAAACAAACAAACATACACTTCCCAGTGAAGTCACAAACTCCTAATATACACAGACCTATGGGGTAACATTCACGTAATACACCTAGCCCTCCATATGATAGGCACACATCTCCACTATGTTCATTGGACCTCATTGTAACCTTGCCAGTATCCTGGCAGTAAAACTGCCTGGATACCGGCAATGGCTATTAGCATTTCCGGCGCTCGGTCCAGTGGCACTGCTGCCAGATTACGAGTGCCGGAGTGACGTATTAATTCCCAATCATAGAGTCCCATAGAACTCCAGAAGGGGATTTGTATTCATTACCAGCACCGGCAATACCAGCGCTGGTAATGACGGCTTTGTTTGCTGGTGGGGCACATCCCTTACCTCCAGCTTTTAGCAGGAGGTAACACGGGTACCCCACCAGCAAACCTGTAGTCGGCCTGCCCAGTAATGTGCCGACTTGAAATGAGGCAGATTGTTTTAACCTGAGGCAATGTGTAATTAACACACTGGCATGTACGCAAAATCTCCAGCTGCCTTCCTCCAATGCACAATTTGACACTCACGCCTGTGCAATTCCAGAACTCAAAGCAGCACTCAGGTTGGACTGAATGGTTATCACCGACTCAACTTGAGGGTCATGATGACAAGATGGATGATGATCGAGACAAAGATTGTGCTCCATTAGAGTTCGGCAGGAACAAGCATTGCTCTAGGAATGTAGTCAAACTTAGGAGAAAGAGGAAAATTACACTATAGATGCAGTGGCTATATTGTCAAAAGCCCCACCTGCGTAAAGTCTCTTTGAGAAACCTTCTTCCTTCCACAGATCAAAAGGCAGCATTAGGCCATTAAGTGGCAACCGAAACACAATCAGCAACATTGTGCTCAATGGAAACCAGAACATCTGCTATAAAGACCTGAATCTATGGAATAATTCTCAGTGTTTACATTTAAGTTTGCGTAGAAACCACATTCGATCTAACATCACCCACCATGACAATCCCACAGTAGAATATTGGGAGAAGAAACTGACAGTTTTTAAACTGACTATTTAAATCAATATTAAAGGTAGTCTTCTAACTTTGAATTCTGGGGAAGCCCCCCACAATATTCTGCACAAATACAGGCACAACAGAAAAGAAACAAAACCATCCTACTATTATCTCGCTAATGCTTTACATTAACAATGCACAGAAACATTAATTCATATAAAAGCAAGACCTAATACCTATTCACAAACATGCAATCTTCTCCAGTATGAAAACTCAGATTATTACTGCTTTGTCAACATCATATTTCAAAGAAACCACAAAGTCTCTAAGACCCCCCCCTGGATGCTAGATAGACTGTAGACAGTAATGCGCACGTGCGCACATGCAGAGACACACACACACACACACACACACATATTTAGAGTACAGTATATGTAGGATGTTGGCAAAAACAACTAACGTGATTATGGTAGAAACATCTAACGTGTAAACAAACAATAAGGTTAACCAGACATGCATAGACACAAGTAAGCAAGACAAAGAAGCAAGATGATGGGTGCTTTAAGTAGTCATATAAGAATTCATTATAAACCTAAAAGGAAGATAATAAAAAACACAATATACATATATGTAACATCCTTTATGTGTGTAACACTTAGAGAAGGCCTCTGAATAAAGGACGTTTCATAGGTCATTCAGATTTACTAGGGCTCAGAAATACATGGATAATTCAACAGAGTAAAATGCATCCAGTTTCAGCTATATCAGAGAGACAAACAGACAAGGTCAGGAGCCCCAGACAGGGTGTAATGTCGTGCTGTGATTGGTCAGAGCAGAGAGGCCAAGTTCATTCCCAAGCTCCAGATGAGGAGCAGAGACTTCATTATATTGTGGGGTTAAAAGACAGCTCCAGAGCGACAGAGATGGAGAGGCCCCATGCTAGGCCCCATTGAGAGAGTGAAGCTGTCTAAATGTGGAGTTCCAGTGAAATGAACAAGCCAGTACAAAACTGTGATTTCGACATGAGGCCTAGCGAATGAGTGAGAATGGGCCTCCATTATTGTGTTAGATTGTACAGGCATTCAGCCAAAAAAAATGAGACTTAGAACTGGAATATTGTTAACTGCGTCCAATGGATTCCAATAGACATGTGGCACTGCAGATGCTAACTTTGTGTAAAGGCACATGTGACAGATTTAAGGCTGCAGAAGTGTGCATGTAAGGAAATGAATAGATTTGAAATACTGTGCATTTGGAAGCTAAAAAGGAGGAATTATGCCATACATTTGAAAAATAAAGTCGAGTGACAAATTGCCTGCCTGAGGAATACAGAGACTAAATTTCAGCACATAAAATGGCAACATGTATAGGGGAAGGCCTATTTTATTTTTCTAGCAATGAACACTGGTTTCTTATGTTAACTGTGGCCTATCAGTGTTAACTAGATTAATAGTGAATCTATCTCTCTTCTAATGTAGTAGAAAATAAAGATTGTATTGATGAAAAGCAGGACTAGATATAATGCTAACATGTTACATGTAAGCACATCTTGTCAATTTAAAGCTGTGCTTTCTGAAGGATGGCTGCAACTGATGATTTTCCCACTAAACTGAACTCAAGACCTTTGGATGAGGACCCCTGGAAGAAGAAAGTCTGGTTGTCAATTAAAATGCTAAAATATAAAAAGAAGTATATTGAAATTATGGGATTTACAGATCACACAATCACAATAAATGACCTTTAAGGTCAGGTTCCCCATAAAGTGTGACCAAAGACCCTTTGAAACTCACGAGAAGAGGGCAGCATAAACATTGGTCAGCCAGATGTCCTGATCAGGTCATAGAAGAGAAATGAAACTGCTTGTGGTGATCAGAAACAAAATCATCTCTCATGTAATGCATTGCTATATGTTTAAAAGTGAACACATTTTCCTAATTAAAAGAGCATTGTGTGTCCCAGTGGGCTCACCCCAGGTTCATTTTAAAGGGGGATAGAAGGCCCATTGGGACCATGTAAAAATTGAAGTTTTGTGATGTTCCAAACTTAAGTAATGATCAAAATTATGATTCTGGCATTTTCAGAAATCTGAGGAATTGTAAATATTGATAGAGTGGTAGACGGTGAAATTAATATAGGAAGTAATGTTGGAGTAATGTTAGAGCCTCGCTCCTTAATACCTTAAACTCTCTCTTCCTAAATATCTTCCTTCTCAAGCTCTTCGCTCATCCACCTCCAACTCCCCCAGGTTCAGTCGCTTCTCCAAGCAACGAGTTGGTGGTAGATCTCTTTCTTTGGCTGGGGCCTCCCTCTGGAACAGACTCCCTGCCTCTCTGAAATTTGAGGAAAACCATCTCTGGTTCCAGAAACCCCTCAAGACCTTCTTCTTTGCTTCTGCTTTCTCTCCTCCTCTCCCCTGCTGATCTCCTGGTTGAAACTGAAACTGCACTGGTTACCTGGCTACCCTCTGATCTCAGGAACAGGTCTCCTCCCCACCAGTTGCACACCTGCACTGCCCCCCTGGCAAGCCTTGCACTCAGGGGTGTTTTTTTCTGTATCCCCACAGCCCCCTTCCAGCTCATGATACCTGATGTCTGCACTTACCCTTGCACTTGCCATTAGCTGGCTGCACTACGTATTGTTTTATATATTTTATTTGTTGTAGTGTTATCCTATGTACTACACTTTTCCCCTTCCCCGTCCCCTGCACTTGTGTAATCTCAATGTCACCTGGCCTAGTAAGATCCTTGTTTCTGTATTCCCTCTGTTCCCCTTCCCTTGCCTCATCGCACCTTGAAACACTTGTGTATAGGCACGTTATAAATGCAATATCATATCATACCAAGTATCATATCAAGTATCTAGTGTCATAGTTAATTATTTCGTTGTAGCAGCAAACCACAAAAAATGCCATAAAATGTAGAATCCAAAAATATATTGATTCATGTAATCATCTGAAACATTAGCATAGCTGTCATGTTGTGAGATTTTCAGAACCCAAAAAGGTCAAACCCATTTGTCATTTTGGAATGACAAATCTTTCTGCTCCCTCAGCCTACATCATACATATCTCCCAACTTCTGGTCCTATCAGCAGCCAGTGGGTGTCTTGGTGGGAGGTGAAGGGAGAGTGCTAGCCAATCCCTACCATGGGATTTATGATAATGTAGGAATGCCATCAGCCCTGTAAGAGGTCAATTTTGCATCAGAAGAAGGCTTTTACACTAGATTCCGAGAGGTAGCCTGCTGCCAGACTCTTGCGAGGAACAGCTAGCAAAGAGGCCTCAATCCTTGCATTGGAGACAGTGACAGGGAAATCTAGAAGCTGACTGGGACCCAATCAGAGGAGCCAGAGGGAGTCTGGGTGCAGGAGAAAATTCTTGACTGAAGCCCCTGACCAGATCTGTGCTGTCCTAAGAGGAGCCCTGCTGTTTTCCCTGACCAAAGCCTCCATGCAAGTAGAAATATTCTAAATGCCATCACAAGTGTGAGGGGGAAACTGCCAGCCTTAATCTCCATCACGCATTGTGGGTGGTACTGGGAAGGCCCGTGGCACATTTTATTAAATCCAATTTAAATGAATTCCACTATAGAAAATCACCCTATCCATTTTAAATTGAATTGTGTTGGGAACAGCCCGCCTTAATCCTTTCCATTAAATTGTGGGGCGGGAGGAAGCTCTGTAGATCCTTAGTGCATTGAATTGAAGTTAAATCAATGAATTCCCATTGAGAAAATCATGGGATGAGTATTGTTAGAATTTGAAACTAACAAAGTTCATTCCCAGTGTGTTATAGCGGTATAGACAATAAAGACTTGGGTGACTGTCCTTATGAAACCACTGACTTCTGTCCCAAAGGGGGGTGTCCATAATCCCAAAATGCGTAACCGTAAAACACTGCTTTTCAAGTGAATGTAGAGCGTGCACAACAGCATTTCCCATTGATTCCCTTGCCTCCCAAACCAGAATCCCAAAGCACTGCCTGTCCTTTGAATGTGTGTTGCAAAATAATTTTATTTTCTCCATTGTTTCATGAATGTTTTCTATGGGTTAATTTGCAATTAAATCTGGTGTAAATTGTGACTGCAAATTTTGAAATTGTACCTGTGTCATATCAAAACTTTAAGTCCTTTAAACTTGTGTTAGTCAATTGGTGCAAGACATTTGAATTTGTGATATTGTGTAGTGCCACAGTATTGGTGGTTTTAGGTTTTTGGTTGATAGTCTGTTTTGTCAAACCTTAAATGAATAAATATATATATATATATTATTACAATACACCGGCCTAGTTCCTCGTCCATTGATGCCATAGGGTATTTGTTGGAATGGGTGTGAGATGGGTTGGAGGCCTCACTAAATTTGAATCTGTATAAGTGCTTTGGGTGCGCGCCACCTTGCTTGGTGGGGAAAGGAACTCCCTGAGTTGAAGAGTGACCACCTCCTATAACACAACAAGGTGTTGTAACTTTGTGACCAGCACATGAGGAAGAGTTCACGAGATTCATGGGGAATTGGCAAGGAGCAGATGGACAGCAGGTTCCCAGGATCAAGTAAAGGATACATGTAACAAGTAATAAGCCCATCCTGTGCTTTAGAAACCTGCACGATGAAGGTCACAGCGAAAAAGAATAATAACTCAAGCAGATTAGTGCACAAGACACGTTGACCAGGGAGAGGACATGTACTGCCCCCCGTAGGAAAACATCCACCCAGGAGGGGAATCACAAATATAGAACAATGTGAGTGCACCGTCCAGGAAGAGATGGCTATCCAAGACAAAGAGAAGACAAGAGGTCCTTGTACATAGTAGAGAATATTTTGAAGATTACATATTGATTCCTGACAAACCTCAAATTAAGAAATATGCAGACGTGATAGGGCCATTCACCTTCACACATACACAAACACACAATTTAGATGTGCACATGGTCCCAGAGCAAAAGGCCAAGATTCACGCCACACGAAGACATGCAGACACATCATGAGAAAGGAAGGAGAAGGGAAACATGTTTCCAACGAGAAATCACAATATTAACTGTCAGTTGAGCAGTCACAAGGGTGAGCATGCTAAATGGGTGCCAACCTTTTAGGTCCCATGTGAAAGGATGTGAAGTATTCTTTTTTGTTGCCGCACTATACACACCACTCAATTCAATTGGCTAATTATGATGGAAGCAACCCTCCCCAGGACATCCGAAAGGACATAGACAATCGTCAATCAAGTTGTATTTGAAACATTTGAACCTGCCAACTGCTCAATCAAAGCTGTGTGAAGCAAGGTGACCCCATCGTGAGATCATTTTCAAGAGGTAGTCATTACAATGGTCACAAGTGATAGAATAGTCCAGTAGGGCTAAATATTGTATAAGATCACCTATAGTGCAAACGAGACTGTCCAATCAGCAAATGTGAATTTACATGCATCTCAAAATATTATATAAGGCTTCACTCCACTTCTCACTATATAATCCGTAATGTTGGATGATTTGTGAATTATTACCAGCTGTGGTTGCATGTAATAAACGTTTAAACATTTGGTGTTTCTTGCTTCCGTGCACTTTTTTTGGTTCATTGGATTTTTTCTATTATATTAATTTTGAGCCTCACGCTACAGTCTCAGTGTTCTTTGTTTTTTTAAAGGCACATGACAAGTAGGAGCTTCAACAGCTCCAAGGCTGCTCTTCCAAGAAAGACCTGCCCCCAGTCTGGGCCCTGCTTGCAAAATACCTCTCTGTCCCGTCATGGGAAATAATTATTTGTTCCTTCTGAGGGGGGTTTCCATCAATGATATATCCAGGTGGAACCTCCATCATCAATTGTCCTGTAAGACAAGGTTGCTTACTCTGCTGTTTTCATCAACAATTCAGAATTTTCTGTGTGATTGGCCTTAAATACTTCACAAACCCAACCATACAGCATTGTTTGAATCAGCAATTTCCAATTAGATGGGTCCTATAATAGGTTCTCTTTAGATACTGACAATCCCAACAATCCTCACCTTTACTTTTGTTAGTCCAATGTACATTTCCTCAACGGGGGATACTTCACTTCTCAATTCCTAAATTATGATAACATTGGAATGAAATATATCTTACCCGCATAACCTCTTGTGTCGGCCTGCAGAATTATTGAAACCAACACATTTCAATTTTCCAAAAATCGTAATTTGTGGACATCCTTCATGTTCCAATAACTGATAATATGAAATCATTATTAAAATGTTCTAAATGTTTAATAATTCCCACATATTAACATGTTGTGTTAATAGATGATGTGGAGCGATGTGATGTATTCAAATATATTTCTGTTCTTTATATCAAGCAAAGGAAACAAATATTATAGCCAATTATGTGGTTTCATTATGTGGTGCATTTTAAATGAACCCATTAAGTGTGTTTGTAAGGCTGTGTCTTAGATGTTTATTGGAGTTCATCATTAACAGAATAATGTGCTGAGCAAATATTATGAGACACCAGGACATGAAGCAGACGTACAGTAAATAATGACGTATGGCACTGCCTCAGGTCAAAGTGTCAGTAGTTATGTGGGTATCTGGTCCTTTGAAACAGTCTTTTACTGAAGAAGCAGGAATACGACTTTTAACCCTGCTTCGTCATAAACTGTGAAGCCCCATGAAAAATCAATTTTTGGAATGCAATGCGTTTAATTTTATGCATTGTTAAGACCAGTATACATGTTCTCAATACCCACAGCTCTACCTGGTAAACTCAGCTTCTGGCTTGAGAAGTGAGCTCTGGATTAGCACAGACCAGAATTACAAGAGTGTGTGTGCATTGACCATCTTAAAGCATCACACACACAGAAAACAATGCAAATTTTGCTGTTTTCACTTGATAAGAAATTAATAATGCAGGCCTTACCAACAAATGTAACTTAATCTCCTTAATACATACTGTAAATCAACTTGTCATTTTCCAGCATAATATTACAATACACTTTGTAGGTCATTTGTATAACATGGCTGCACAAATAAGATGGATGGCGGGTGGTTACTCCGTAGAAGGAGTGGAATCCATTCAGTATCTTGGTTACCATGTTAGGAATACTCATTCCAAGGAGAGCTGGAAACTCCTGATCAGGGGCAAGACCCTGCCTCTGCTGGTAACAATGAAGAAGGTATACACACAACTGTGTCACTTCTCTCTTAACGCTCTTCTTCAATTCTATCTTTACACCGTGGAGGTTATCTTACTCTATGGTTTGGATCTTTGTCTTTTTTAACTGGGGGACTTCCTTCTTACCATCCAGGAAATGCTGCTTAAGAAAACACTAGGGCTGTCTATGTCCATCTCAAATGCTGTCATGAGGCAAGACTTTGGGCTGATCTCATTGGGAACGAGAGCTAAATGTAGGAAAATTGCGGAATACGCCAAACTACTAAATCTATCAGAGCTGGGGGGCAGAGCAAACTAGAGCTTCTGGGGCCTCCATCACAAATTGAAGGAAGAAATGTGTGAATTACTTACCCTGATAGGGTCACCAAAAGAAGAGCTTTGTTATAACGCAGCAACTGTCAAGAACAAATTACACAAATATGATTGGGAGATCTCCTCAGAAAAGGTGGGGATTTACAGTATGTACGCTGAATACAGCAAATTTCTCACAAAAAGAGAGGAGCTCCAGAAGTATGTCCATATCTTACACTGTCCTAAACATAGGGCAAACTACCTACGTTTTAGGCTAAGTCAAATCCCGACTTTGGAAAGGACGAGTAAATGGGGGCTGAGCATGAGCAACCAAAACTGTAGTTTTTGTTAGAACTTGGATACCAAAGTAACAATTAAGATTCTGGTAGCTGAATGCCTGGCTTTGCAAACAGAAAGGGATAAACATTTGGGGATGAAAAACGTGAATGATTTTGCGTAGTCCAGCTTGATGGTTGGCCAGGGTCAGACCCGGATATTGGCTGTAACTGGTTTTCTTGAACAGATAGTGAAAAAAACATTGGACTTATGATGATGGACACTGACTAATTTCCCCCTTTTTGTTTTAATAGATATTTTCTGAAATTTGTTTTAATAAGCTAAAGTTGTCTTTCTGTTTGAGGATGTTGATTTAATTTTTCCTTTTCTTCTTCTTTTCTTGATGCTGTATGTTTTTTGTATGAAGTGAAAGGTTTATACTTTTGTCTGAACCAAAACATGTAATAAAAAAATAAAAACATAAACACTGATCGAATCAGCCATTTTCTGTCAATAATACTTTGTTTTGTGGCATTTAACATCAAAGGGATGAAAACCATTCACAATGCTCCTTATTTAGTGAAATGCATTATATTACAATTAAATACAATTGACAGAGCTTGCTTAATAAGAAAGTCAAAAGTGTGTCAGTGCTTCACAGAGAATAAATAGCAACCATATAGGGTCATTGCATGCTCTTGGGGAAAGTGATGTGCTGAGACCATGGATGAACTTAGGTACCACAATTATCTGCTCTCTGTTAGGTTAGATGTTCATATGTATGCTAAATCTCCCTCACCTGTGAAAACCCCAGCTCTTTTTGCTGGACTTGTGGCTAATTTGCTATTTTCTTGAGCGAGTGGGAACATTTTTCCTCAATCACCCTGTATTTTACTCTTTCCATGGTAATCAATTTTGTGACTCTGTATACTTTATTTTGTGAGTCATACTTTTCTATATCTTTTTGGACATTTGCATGTGCAGTGTTGCAGGGGTGCCCCTTGTGATCTCCTTTATATTTTCTCTTGAGTTCTTTGTGTGAACTAATGATTCCATGGGTAGAATGCTACTTTTTTCCTTTCGACAATCCCCCTTGTGAAACAAGCACACCCACCTTATGCAGAGTGCTGGGGGGGTTGCATGGTATCCCCTTTCACACTGGTTCTGTAACATTTCTTTTACAGTCTTTACTTACCCTGCAGACACAAGTTCTCAAGGATAAAGAGAGATATTTCTATCTTCTCTACATTCTATATTGTGAAATTAGTCCCCCCCCTTATGTGGAGTGCTGAGGGAATCCCCTATCTCACTGTTCTCATAACATTTATGTTAGAGTGACAAGCATACATTTCTGGCTGGTGGCAGTAGACGTGTTCTACAACTTTTGTGTGATTTTTACTTGCAGGCTGCCTACCTAACCATGGTAATGCACAGAAGGGTTCCATTCATCTAGATTGGTGGCTGAATTCTTTGCTTGCCATTTATAGTGTGCCTGACCTTTCTTGGTCTCTCTTCTGCCATACTGGGAGGGGGAGACCCTGGTTTGATTTGTGTCTTCGGCAGGAAGCGTTTGCATAGCCCAATGAGACTCCAGAGTGTTTGAGAAGTCAGGAAACGAGGGAGGGTCCAGCCCTTTATCTTTGGGCATGCCTATCTGGAACCAGCCCTAACTCAGGGTTTGGTTGCCTCTGCTGACCCCTTCTTCCATGTGACAGAGGAGTCCCGAAGACGATGATTCCCACCTTTAGACTGGTGGGACCAATCATCAATAGGTAGACCTGAATTTAGAGCCATCACACACCATTCCTGGGCTTCCAACCACAAATACCCTGGGACCTTGAAGGTGAGTGCTGTGCAAAGTCTTCCTGTGGACAAATCTCGCTGAAACTTCAGTGGACTCCTGCTAGACCTCCAGAAATACAATTCCACTCCTCGTAGTCCCCTCACCAGAGTGCTGGACCGAGATAGTGAGGCAAATCGATCAGTCGGCTTGTGGGATGTTTTCACCCATGCCTCCAAGCCCTACCACAAAACTGTGCATTACTGGCATTGAAAACATCATGATGGCCAGAACTCCCCAGAAAGTGCACAGGGAAACATGAAGAATGGGCTGCCACCCATTTTTGCCTATGTTTGTGAGCAAAGGAGGGCACTGCCTGAAACCACCATTGGGCTACACACACAGTAGCCTGAAACCATTGGGAATGGCAATGCTGATTGCCAAAAACAACCCAGAGCTCTTGGGAATTCATTTTCTTGATGTCAAAAATTTGCTAAAATCATGGCTCACAAGACCACTCTAAAGATTCTTCCTTCTTGTGGGGTGTTCCACATCACCACTCTACTGTAAGGATTCCTATCAAAACAATGTTAAGCAAGGATCATATACTATCAAGTAAAACCCCCTTTTTGAAATGGAATTAATTCAAGACAACTCCTAAAAAAAATAGGTGCAGTACCGGCATTGGACACTAACCGGCGCTAGCGGTCTAAACTCTGACAGGAGAGCTGTCTTGCAGAACTGTGCATTGATCAGAAAGAGTCTTATTTAATTAAAAGTTCAAAGGCGTGCTTTTCCTGGGAAGCCTAACACCCGAGAGACCCACACCAGGAGGCAGGATATCACATGGTCCTGTTGATTGAGAGGGAGGGGCTTTCCCCTTCAGCATGGAGGAGAGAGACAATAGACCCTTTCAATTGAATGGGGTATGCTGATTTCGGGTGTGGACTGTAAACAGTGCCCTGCCAGCAAAGAAGGCCATGTGACCATCTGACTCCCCAAGCTTCTGGGGGCGGACCCAGACACTTTTGTGAATTGAATTGAAGGCAAATATATGTTTTATAAAAATACTGGTAACTAATTGTAACCAGATGACAGAAATGTACAACTTTGAGATTCTTAAAATGACAATTTTACTCACGGTTCAAGGCTCAGCTGGTCGCTCTGTGATGTATGAGGCGAAACCCGATAATTATTAATACTACAGACACTGTGTTTATGCTAGAGACACAGTAAATTACTGGAATATGTGTACAGAGATGGTGTACATCTGTGTAATTTTTGGTAAAAATCCAATATTGGAAAACCAACCAAAAAGCGCAAAATGTTGTCATTTCTTAATCCAAGCTCTTAGAAACATCAGAGTTGGAACAGAGACTACCTTATGTGATATATAATGTGTGTATATAATGTCAACCACTTGGGTATCGGGGAAATATGTGTTTTGGGGTAACATTCATTTTCTAAGCAAAAGTAAAGGGGAGTGTTCTTTCTGTATGCCATAAAGATGACACCTGATGACTCACTCTGACACACAACTCAGTTCCCCAATCAAGGGGGAGAGGAAAACTTGGCCAATGATGAATTGTGAGGGGCAGGCTTAGTTATGCCAACACACACCCATTTTAAAAAGAGCCACTGGATTCCAGGTAGGGACATTCATTTTCCAACCTTCACCTGAATTCCTGCGCAGCACGTTGACGGAGAACTCCAGAACCAGAACTCCAGAGATCCAGACTAACTCCAGAACAAAAACTCCAAAGAGCTGAACTCTTCAGCAGGCCTCAAAATCTTTTGCAAACTATTCAACCGCCGGGCTGTGCGGTTTGCTGCTTGCTAAGAGTCCTGTGTATCCAGAACAGAACCAGTACCCAGAAATCAGTGCGGTATCCAGAATCTACTTGATCCAGACCGGCAGAACCAGAGACCCAGACCAGACTGCTGTGAACAGAACCGGTGCTTGATTGACCCGCCGAGCAGAGAGAACCGCAGCTAAACTTGTTGACCAGATCCGTGACGAGGCAATTCCTTTCAAATTTATAGTGTGAGTACCCAGCTAGAACTGTGCAGAACCCATCTCTTAGCTTGAAATAAACTGATTCAAAACATTTGAACCTGTTTAGAACTGCATCATAAGAAATTGTGTGTTCCTCCTCTTGATTCAAACCTTTCAAAGCGCATCTGTCATTCCGAAACTGTAATTTCATTTCTGAAAAACTACCTTTACAAAATGGTCTGTATTTTTGGAACCGTGCATCCTAGGAACGAAATTTTATTGTAAAACTAAGATTCCCAGCTTTCCAACAAGCTCTAAACCGACTTGCTACTCCTTATAGCGCCTCCGTAATTGCGCTCGACGCACTCGAAAAAAAGTGCCGCGATTTGACATTTTGCTTCATTTAAACCACATGTAGAAAGATCTGTCCTTTGCTTCCATTACTGAAATCCGTTTTCAACCTGATAATCCCGCATTAATCATTGTTAATGTGGACCTGAACTGATGTAAAGTATCTATCACTCACCCTGAACCTCTAGAGGGAATTAAAATCAATTTTAGCATATTTCACTCCCTTGCAAATCACCTGAAAGTCTTTCGCCTGTGTTTCAAAATCATCCCTGGTGCTATAAGCTTGCTAGGGAGGAACTGAATTCGTATTGTACTGTGATTGTATTCCTGAAGACTGTGTGTGTTACTTCCATCTCCTTACATTGCATAGGGAGGGAGTGAATTGTCAGAGAAAAAGTGATCATATTATCTTTTGCTGAAATCATATCAAGTTTATTTCTGTACTGCCTTTTATTCATCTTTGCATCTCCTTGAAACCATAAAGCATTCTCAGCTACCTTATGCTCTATACTACTCCTAAGTGATTAAACCAGTGTGCTAGTCTAACATCATCCATTGTTGATCACTGTCATATGTCTAAGTGTGATATCAAATATTAATTTATTATACACGTGTGATATATATCTATTGTTTAATTTTTCAGATAAACCTTTTTAATTTGCAAAACAAACCTACTTCTTGGCTCAGTGGGGTCAGGGGGATTCTAAGAGAGGGGCGTTATACAAGGGTTCATCATCCAGATTATAACTTGTCATAAAAATATATAAATAAGGGCTTCCCTTGAGCAAACCCAGACAAGGCACTGACTTAGTGGGAATGCTTGATTGGAGTCATTAACAGACAACCGTTCTCCACCTGGTACCTTGAAAAGGGTGCCAAATCCACAGAGATGCGAGAATAACTGATTGCTGCTGCCATTTCCTATCCAGTGTGCTTTCTTTCATCACCATAACCAAGAATCCAGAGACCAGATCCTATGCTGCTGCATCATGAAGGCATCCATCTACAAGCTCTTCTTCACTGCTGAGGTACTGTGTGGTTTGATGTAAATAGTTACCTTAAGTCTTGAGTTACTCCTGTGTGGCAAAGGTGGCAATTGATGTAGCTGGGTGTTTGCCCATACTGTTCGCCCAAGCCTAGTACTGGAACACATCTAGGGATCCTTCTATGAAGTCCCTAACCACTTACACTAACTCTGAAGTATGTTACCTGTCTGACAAGTAATCCTCTGGAACTATGACTTACCTGCATGTGTATCTTATCCCGACCTGCCTGGACCACCAGTGTCCCCCTTCTGCCTCTGAGAAGCCCATGCTCTAGATTAGGGAAGGACTTCTAATGTATACGGCTTCTCTGAAGAAATGATAACAAGTGTTGCAAAGTACTTACTTGCTATGTGTTAGTGCTGTAACTGCATATTTCTGAAATAGAAAAAGTTACACGTGTTACAAAGTTATTACGTACTTGTGTATTGCTCACTGCCATTCTGAAAAGTATTACACATTTAATTACTTACCTTTGTGTTGTGTTTGACTGTTCTAGGAAGTAATGTTAGTAGTACAACTGTATTACAGCTTGTAACTGTTTACTACCAATAGGGTCTGCTTACCTTGAATGTGATGCTGCCATTCTAAAAGTCTAATAATGTGGGTTTACTCCCCTTGAATGTGATACTGACATTCTAAATGTGGAACACTGGCTTTTACTCACCTTTAACTGCATACTGCGACTCTAAATGTGGTTATGTACTTTGGTTAATTTACCATAAATCTTGTATTGGTTTTTAATTTGTGTTTGTGACTTATAACAGTGCCAGGCCTGTATTAAGAGTGGGAGTTTCTGTATTGCCCATGCTATAGTCCCTTTGGGTGGACTTTAGAAATATTGTCCAATCAGTCCCATGTGCTGCAGTAGCATGCAGAGGAAGAAGTGAAAAGGTCTGCAGTGAATCCCTCCCCATAACATGAGACAATCGCTTGCTTCCATCCTTCACAAATACCCTGCAAATACGGCTTCAGCCAAAATGTTCAAAGAAACCAAAAAAAAAGAATGCGTGATTTGGCCGGATTTTGACAGTTCGAAAAATCTGAGCTGCTGAAAAGTTCAACCAAATCACGCATTCGGTGCTGTGGGCTGCGGGGGTGTCCCCTGCACCCTTGCTCACTATATTGTGAGCAGGGATTGCAGGGGGTGTACCCCGCAGCCATCCCAAAAAAAAATGGCTGCTTGGGGCTGTGGGGGTGTCCCCCGCCCCCTTGCTCATTGTGAGGAGGGGTTGCGAGGGACACCTCGCTGCTGTCCTGAAAAAGAAAAAAAGAAAAAAAAGAAAGCACCCTGTGGCACCGGTTCCCGATCACGGAAGTGAAAGGCAACAGGTGTCGCAGGACCCAGTAGATTGGAAGAAAGGTAAGTAGGGAATTAGGGGTGTGGGTGTTTTGGGGGTGTGGGTTGGGCAGTGGTCAAAGTGAGCAGGAATGGTCGGGTGCAGTGTTCCACTACTTTTATTTTGTATGTTAACAGCTTCACTACTTTTTGCAACCATTTTCACCATCCCGGAACTGCTCATTGTGAAGTTAAACCACACTTCTCCATTTTACAACCGGTTATCAGTTACAGCAAAACTAGAATCCGTTTCAACTCAATTGCGTGTTAGCCAGCATGACTGCAACCCTTGAAAAATGTGTTGCACGTTTCTCCCTACCTACCTTGTCCCTGCTTGAGTCGCAGTTCCACTACTTTTTTAGTACACTTATTTCCCTGGGGTGGGGTGTGGCTAGGGGTGTGGGTGGGCGTGTGGCTAGGAGTGCGGGCCAAATCAGAAATGTTCTGGGGAGAAAAGACTGAAGGTTATTTCGAAAAAATTATCTTCGGTCTTTTCTCCCTCGAACATTCCTACCTCGGTGTTTCAACCCCAATCCAAAAATACTGTAGTTGTATCATGCTTGAGAATAGGACACCGTGTTCTCGCCCTTGCATGCCACCCGCACATACCAATGATCCCCCATTCTATCAGGGCAGTGTTATTGAAGGGTTTGTGCACAGTCAGAAATATCACAAAGACTGGCACAGACTGTGCCTACTCAATGCTAACCTGGCAACGCAGTTTGCACTACATACCGTGTTCTGCTCTTCTATTGTCACTTGTTAGAGGAGGCAGTTACAGTAGCAGTCAGGCATAAAGTCAACTTCACCATGAAAATGTAGACCATAAGTCAACACATTGACTACATGGCCATTAGAGCCCATGCGGGAGTCTCTACTTGCTCTAACAGCAAATAGTGGTCCCAGAGTAATTCAGGAATCAGCAGGTGTTTGCAGTGTAATGCCACTCAACCGTCTGCATGCAAACGGTGTACAGTTGGCTTGTGGAATGCGTGGAGGCACAGTGGTAAAAGCCTTATAGCTTGCATTTTGGGCTGTGCTGCAGTAAACGATGGATCACATGTCCTTACTGCCTTACAAACTGGAAAGACAGTGCACGTCCCCTAGTTTGCATAGGTCTTCCAGTTTGTGGTTGCACACTGCATCTGCAATCATGGCTATGTGGACAAAATGGTCACTGTGGCACAGAAGATTAACCCTCATATCAAGTGAGCTTACCAGGCTAAACATTGACTGTCCCATTTGCAAGTGCACCAAAGTTGCCAAAGCAAAACCTGAAGACCTCGTTGGGCACTCTACTTTGCACAGGTTGGAACAGCTCTGTGCTTAAAGCAATTCCATCACAGACTACTGGAACACTCACAAAAGAGATCTACAAGGTGCATCTACAGCACTGTGCCAGTATTATTCGTTTTCTTATGCAGGCAGCATGCACACAGCATGTTGAGAAGGCCTTAGAGCACGTTAGACATCACAATGGGCCTCATTACGAGGTGGGCAGTAAGGGATTACTGGTACCGGTAAGGGCACCAGTAGCGGTAAGCCCTTACCGCCCTATTACGAGTTCCCTTTGCGGGTCCTCCCTTAACGCCTGGTTTGACCAGGCGTTAAGGAAGGGACCCGCAAAGGGACTTTGGTGCTAATAACGGTACCGCAATTTGCGGTACCGTTATTAACGCCTTCCCTATTCCCATTGAGCCCTATGGGGGCTCAAATGGGAATGGGGAAGGCCCCTGGTGAATGGGGAATTACCGACCCTGCCAACCTTGGAATGGGGCGGTAATAGCTCCATTCACCAGGGCGGAGTCGGTAAGGATTTGGAGGCAGCCTCCAACCTCCAACCTCGTAATGACCCCCAATGTATTCCTAGGTGAGATTCTCCCCCTAGTGTACCTGCATGAGCTTAAAAAACATGGCAAGGGCATGTGACTTGGCAGGTGATGCCAATGTAGCACAGCTTGTGCGGGGCATTCTTTTAACCTTGCCTTGGCAGTCCATGGGCCGTTGGATTTAAAGGTAACATTGAGCCCCCGATGTGCACCCAGATATCAAAGAAAAAGTGGCCCCTTTTCATCATATCGGGTGATGAATACTCACAGCATACACCAGAAGGAGGAGACCCTGTGCAAAGTGCAAGGATGCTTTGCTGCAGAGACTGAAGCACATCAATTTCAGAAAGAACACATGGAGCCAAACTAATACCATCCAGCACATGTTATGACAAGCACACAAGACATGGCAAGGTCACAGATCACATAATCACATGAATGGAAGCTGTTGAAAACTGTATGAGCAGTGTGGGTGGAGCCTCCAGGAAGGAGAAACTGTAGGACACCCTCCTCTTTGACTTTGTGTTAAGACGGATTTCTGAACTCTGTCCTGGTGGCGCAGAAGTTCAGAAGGCCAACCTAATTACTTGGAACAGGGTAACCTCTGGACAAGCCAGACCAATCAAGGTAGCGATCGCGGCGGTCAAGACTAGGTCTCAAGAGGGGTGAGGGTGACTGAAAGCCCACAATGGGCACACAAAGCAAGAGCGCTTACAAACTACTCCAAACAGTTGTTATATCAAAAATAGATACACATTTATTTTAAGGCCTTTAAAATAATGACCGTAGCGAGAAAATCACAATATCACAATATTAAACCAACACATACCATATCAACACAATATATATACAAATACAACAGTCGCTAGCGTTGTAAGCACGAAATATGTAGTCCATCTGAAAGGGAAGGAAAACAGGCAGTGCGATAACGCTTTAGACTCAGTTCGCCTTCAGAGGCACCTAACTAGATGGAAGTCCGAGCCCTGCGAAGAGTGGAGCCTTGTGCTCAAAGTACCTGCCACGCCGGTGCCAACGGGCAAAAGGGGAAGCTCTTCGGAGGAAGTCAGGCAGTTCGGGTTAGTGCACAGCAGAAGGAGAACAGGTTCCGCAACTCAAGCGCAGCCTCCACAGCGGGCAGAAGCAGAGCGCGAGTACGGCCAAAAGGGTGCTGTTTTTACACAGCAGGGAAAAGCAATGGGATACTGCAGGAGGGCGACCAGATCCTAGCTAAACTACTCACCGGTCCCCGAAGCAAGCAGACCCAGGCTTCTCCACGTTAGTTTCAGCAGCTGGCAGGTTCAGAAGAGCAGGGAACGCCTCGTAGTCGTGTAGAGCAAAAAGACGTCCCAATCGACGAAACCAGCACAGTTTGTTGCCGCAGCAGGACAACGGAGCGGCCGTGTGTATCTGAGCCAAATGTACACTCCTCCCTTCAGACTTGGGAACGCCAAGTGTACGAAGCGTGGGAGAGTGACCAGGACTCGAAATACAACACAACCTGGCGGCGGTTACAGAGCAGGACTCCCTTGTAAGCTGGTCAGTCAACTGGATGGCCCAGAGACACTTCCGAAGGCTTACTTGGCAGGAGATGATGAAGTCGCCGGGAATAGCTGTTCCTGCTATTCCAAAGGTCGAAGCACCAGTACAGGCCTTCTGGTTCGATCAAAGGAGGAAAGGGTTTCACAGGACGACAGCAGTGCAAAGGAGGATTCCTTCAGCGGGTCACCAGCGATTCCTCGGTCCAGCCTCGTGGTTGCAGGATACTTGGCTCCTGTATTCCTTCGTTCGTGAGAACTCAGGAGATCGACATGGTAGTGGTGTTTCCAGCCCCCTCTTATCCACGGTTCCCTTCGCGCCAAAACGGAGGGGAGCCAATGGGAGATCCGCTCATCAACACACATACCATACGTGGACCAATCACGGATAACGGTGGTCCCAGGCATTCACACCACCCTAGACTCTCTGGCACCCAGGATGTGTATTGGGATCAGACATCCCAGCCCACACCCTGGAGGCACACAAACGACATGTAGAAGCCCGCGAAAGCAACCACGTTTCGCGGGAAAGTACATGCCCAAATAAGGAAGGCCCCGGGTCGCCCGACCTGGGGAAGGTGAAGGGAGCAAGACGGTCAGTGGACAGGACAAAGGAGCCTCGTGGTCTGGCCATTTTGGGAGCCAGGCCACCATTTTGGGTTCAGTGCGAAAAACGTGCTCAGAACGCCAAAAGGAGCTCAAAATAAACAAAACGATCGCTGCCACCATTCCAGTCCCTGAATGACTTGCACCGATCAAAATACCATCCTAAAAGAGTATCTAGGGCCTGTAGAAGGCTAGAGACCCAAGAGAGCTGTAACTTAGCTTACAGTGCCCTCTTGTGTCATGTTGCACTAAAGCCGCAACATGATAAAAGAAACTACGGGAAACAGCGTTCCCCGGTACTGACTGTCTTAAGGGCATGTCAGTTTCCCCGTAAGAAAAGAGCGAAAGCCCAGAGGAGTGCGGCAGAAGGCTGCACTTCTCTGGCAAAGTCAAGAACAAGGTGAAAAACAACAGCAAAAAGTTTAGGGGTTGCCACATGGAAGGAAAATTACTTACAATTACGAAATCTTTCCTAACACTCGCCCCTCCCAGACTATGGACAGGGGGAACTAATCTACCCCTGGATGAGTCTCTTGTTCAGGTCGGTAAAACATTCTGGACAACCCATCAGCATTGCTATGTTGGACACCTGGCCTATGCTCAATAGTGAAGTCGAAGCCTTGTAGACTTATGGACTACCTAAGCAACTTTGGATTCTCCCCCTTCATGTTCATTAGCCACTTTAACGGCTTATGGTCAGTCTGCACAGTGAAGTGGGTCCCATAGAGGTAGGACCTCAGCTTCCTTAGGGCCCACACAACAGAGAAACATTCTTTCTCTACCGTGGACCATCTGAGCTCTCTGTCCTTAAGCTGGCGACTAATAAAACCGAAAGGGTGTTCCTTACCCTTCTCATCTACTTGTGATAGTACAGCTCCTATCCCAGTGTCAGAGGCATCCGTCTGCACGATAAAAGGTCTTTGATAATCCGGGGCCCTTAGGACAGGGGCCTGGCACAAGGAGTCTTTTAAGCCATTGAAGGCCTTCTCACACTCGTCGGTCCAAGTTACCTTCTTGGGTTTCTTCGGAGTTGTGAGGGCAGTCAGAGGAGCAGCTATGGTGCCATAGTCTGCCACAAAATTGCGATAATACCCCGTGAGTCCTAAGAAGGCTCTCACTTGGGTTTGCGTAGTGGGGGTAGGCCAGTCTTGTACTGCGTGTACTTTACTGGGTAGAGGCTGTATCCTCCCTCCACCTACTTCATGTCCAAGGTAAACCACTGAGCCTTGTCCAATCTGACATTTACTAGCCTTTATGGTCAAGTGGGCTTTCTGAAGAGCCTGGAGCACAATCCCGAGGTGTTTCACATGGTCTTCCCAGGTGGCACTGAAAACTGCTATATCGTCCAGATATGCAAGGCAGAATTCGTCCAACCCATTCAACACATGATTCACAAGCCTCTGGAAAGTGGCAGGTGCATTCTTCAACCCGAACGGCATTACCCGGAATTGGTAAAGGCCGTCTGGAGTAGAAAATGCTGTCTTCTCCTTGGCATGTTCTGCTAAAGCTATTTGCCAATAGCCAGCAGTGAGGTCAAACGTGCTGAGGTACTTGGAGGCACCCAAAGTATCCACCAGCTCATCCGTTCGAGGCAAGGGGTGTGCATCTGTCTTGGTGACAGCATTCAGAGCCCTGTAATCCACGCAGAACCTCAATTCAGAAGTGCCTGCTTTTGGAACCAACACCACAGGACTGGACCAAGGACTACTAGAGGGTTCAATCACCCCAAGGTCTAACATCTTGTTGACCTCGGTCTTAATATAAGACCGTACTTTATCTGACATCCTGTATCCCCTACTTTTGGTAGGTACACTGTCTCCTGTGTCAATGTTATGTTTGCACCAAGGTGTCAAACCAGGGGACTGTGAAAACAGGGGGGAAAACTGCCTAAGCAAACTTTTCACCTCAGCCTGCTGATCAGAAGTCAGGTGAGGGGCCACTCGGACACCCTCAATGGAGCTATCTGAAGGACCGCTGTGGAACAGGTCGGGGAGAGGTTCAGACTCCTCTTCCTCAACATCTGAAGCCAGTAGCAGTGCTGCGATTTCAACTCTTGGGACGAAAGCCTTCAGCCTATTCACGTGAAACACTTTTGGAGCCTGTCCAGGCCTTCCAAGGTCCACTAAATAGTTCACCTCACCCAGGGGCTCCACCACTGTGTAAGGGCCTGACCATTTGTCCTGTAAAGCTCGAGGCCTTATTGGATTCATGATCAGGACTTGCTGACCAGGTGTAAAGTTGATGAGGGAAGCTTTCTGGTCGTACCAATGTTTCACCAGCGCTTGCCCTGCCTTCAATTTATCACTAGCCAAGCCCATCAGAAGTACCATCCGTTTTCTGAGCCCTAGCACATAATCAACTACATTGGTAGTAACAGGGGGAGTGGGCATCTCCCATCCCTCTTTGACGATGGCTAAGGGTCCCCGTACGGGATGACCGAACAGAAGTTCGAAGGGGCTGAAGCCAACACCCTCCTGTGGTACCTCTCGGTAGGCAAACAGCAAGCATGGTAAAAAAAGATCCCATTTTCTTCTCTGAGGCTCCTCCAGAGCCCCAATCATGCTCTTTAACGTTCTGTTGAAACGTTCCACCAGACCATTGATCTGGGGGTGGTATGCAGAAGAGAACTTGTAGGTGACCCCACATTCTTTCCACATAGCCTGCATATACTTCGACATAAAGTTGCTGCCACGATCTGACACAACTTCTTTAGGGAAGCCAACCCTAGTAAATATGCCGAGTAAAGCTTTTGCAACTGACTTGGCAGTTACAGTTTTCAATGGGATGGCCTCAGGATACCTGGTTGCATGGTCGACCAGCACCAGGATAAACCTATTGCCCGAGGATGTTTGCGGGTCAAGGGGACCAACGATGTCGATCCCTACCCTTTCAAATGGTACCCCCACAACTGGGAGCGGTACCAACGGAGCTTGGATTGTCGCGCCAACCTTACCAGACAACTGGCAGGAGGCACAACTCCTGCAGTGACTTTCTACTTGCACCCCCATCTTGGGCCAGTAGAAGTGCATGGATAACCTTTGCTTGGTCCTCTTCATACCAAGGTGACCAGCAAGGAGAACTTCATGCGCCAACTGCAGGAGGAAGGGCCTAACAGCAAGGGGAACCACCAACCTCCTATGGTCTCCTTCTGTAGACTCTGTGGGCTCACTATACAGGAGTCCACCTTCCCAATAAATCCTATGCTTCCCAGGAGGTTCACCCTCAAGCTGGGAGCAGGCCTGTCTCCTTAGGCCTTCCAGAGATGGGCACTCACGTTGGCCTTTACTGAATTCGTCCCTATCAGGACCTCCTTCAACTAACAAGTCTTTTAGTTCAGGATGATCGTTGGGGTCGAATACTTCAGGCATCGCCACCTCCTCGTCAGGCCCGGGCGATTGACCAACTTCCTCCACCGCAGTGGTAGGCGAGCTCGGGGGAATATTCTCTTTCCCTCGTTTTGACTTGTAGACTCCTTTCGCCTTGGGTTTCCCCTTTGGCTGGGGCGGCGTATTGGACTTGGCCAATGCTGCCCGTGCTTGAGACCGTGTGTAGGGTCTTTCGGCAGTGTCTCCTACGAGCCCTAAAGCTCTGAGATCATTACCCAACAAGACCTTTCCCGGGACGTTTCTCTGAATGCTCAGTGGAATCCTGACTGCTGTACCATTTAAAGTAAGATTTACAGGTATTACTGGAAACATACGGAGGGGGCCGTCAGCCAACTTAGTGGGCATCAGAGTAGCTCTGGCAACTTCCTCTGAGTCTACCAAGGTAGAATCCACTACAGTGCGACTGCACCCACTATCCCTAAGAGCTGGAGTATCCACTCCATTGATCAGCACACTGTCTTTAAAGTAGTGCTTGGTATTATCCGGAATCCTAGCATAAGCCTCTGCGACTTTAGGCTCCCAGGAACCCAGGGACACTAAAACTACCTCAGCCTCTATTCCGCTGGGAAATGAGTCTGAGGAGAAGGATGCTCCTGTAATCTCTTCTTCCTCATAGGAGGAGAAGGCCAGATTAGCGGAGTGGACCCCCAAAGGTCTAACCTTACACCGGGGATCCCCCTTCACATGGTCAGTTGCTCCACAAGAAAAACAAGCCCCAGTGGGTCTGTTTACGTAGGGAGGCTTATTGTAACCAGAGTTCTGTTTCGGAGGCTGACCTCCACTACCCTGTGAGTTCTCTTGTGTCTTACCCTTGTTTTTCTTTTTGTGGCCCTTATGGGAAGAAGATTTAGCAGATTCCCCACCCTCCATATCTTTGGACTTTTTCCCTTCCGCCTGCTTACCAGGATGAGTTTTGTCCTTATGGGACACTCGATGTGACACCCATAAGTCTGCTGCAATGGCCAGCTTCTTAGGATCTATCTCCTTCGAATCGGCCAAATGCTGCTTAAGCTCCGGGGAAGAAGAAGCAAAAATATGTTCCAGCATGACAAGATTTATCATGCCTTCGAAGGTAGAAACCTTATAACCTTCGACCCAGCCAGTTAAGTTTTTCAAAGATCCAGCGACATAAGATACCCAAGTACCACCTTCCTTTTTCTTATACTCTCGAAAACGCTTTAAATATTGGGCCGGAGTCTTCCCAAACTTTAAAATGAGAGTTTACTTTAACATTGCGAAATCAGCTCGCTCAGCCTTCGACATTTCCATGATGGCATACAGCCAGAATGGGGCAGTCTACTGAGCAACCACGCAATCTTATCAGCATTGTCAACTTCTTGAACTTCGCATGCATACTCAAACGCATTCAGCCAGTCCATAATGTCATTCCTTTCTTCATACACACTGAGCAGATCTTTCGGAAACCGTGGATGAGAGGAAGCCCCAGACCCATGTCCAGGACCCTTGGATCCATTTGCAACCTGAAGCTTGGCCAGTTCCAACTGGTGATCCCTGTCTTTTTGTTTTTCTGCCTGTTCGAATTTTAGTTTGGCTATGCTGAATTCAAGCTCCTGCTGCCTAAACCGCAGCTCTTGCTTCTTGAATTCAAGCATAGCCTCCCCATCAGCACTGGCAGAGGAAACATTAGACATCACATCCTCCCTGTCCTCGTGGTCGCGATGGATCAGTGCAGCGGCAGAACCGTCGGTTCTACCAGTGAGAGCAGCCCCACCACCTTCTGCACTGTCCTCAGAAGTTATAGCGTCAAGCTGCGCTTCTTGCCACGCCACGATTCTTTGGATCATTTCCAATTTCGTGCCTTGAGAGGAAACACCTCTCTCCGCACACATCTTTTTCAGCGTTTCTGATTTGGAAGCATTTAAAGTTAACAAGGTATTTGTTTCCATACTGTTTGATAGGACTATGGCCTTTTTAAAGTTATACTACAACAATTCACTACGTGTACTGGTTGGAATAACCTGAAATGCCTTAGTTCGAGCGCAACACTGGATACCTTCAGTCGTATCCCACCGCTGTACACCAATTTGTTAAGACGGATTTCTGAACTCTGTCCTGGTGGCGCAGAAGTTCAGAAGGCCAACCTAATTACTTGGAACAGGGTAACCTCTGGACAAGCCAGACCAATCAAGGTAGCGATCGCGGCGGTCAAGACTAGGTCTCAAGAGGGGTGAGGGTGACTGAAAGCCCGCAATGAGCACACAAAGCAAGAGCGCTTACAAACTACTCCAAACAGTTGTTATATCAAAAATAGATACACATTTATTTTAAGGCCTTTAAAATAATGACCGTAGCGAGAAAATCACAATATCACAATATTAAACCAACACATACCATATCAACACAATATATATACAAATACAACAGTCGCTAGCGTTGTAAGCACGAAATATGTAGTCCACCTGAAAGGGAAGGAAAACAGGCAGTGCGATAACGCTTTAGACTCAGTTCGCCTTCAGAGGCACCTAACTAGATGGAAGTCCGAGCCCTGCGAAGAGTGGAGCCTTGTGCTCAAAGTACCTGCCACGCCGGTGCCAACGGGCAAAAGGGGAAGCTCTTCGGAGGAAGTCAGGCAGTTCGGGTTAGTGCACAGCAGAAGGAGAACAGGTTCCGCAACTCAAGCGCAGCCTCCACAGCGGGCAGAAGCAGAGCGCGAGTACGGCCAAAAGGGTGCTGTTTTTACACAGCAGGGAAAAGCAATGGGATACTGCAGGAGGGCGACCAGATCCTAGCTAAACTACTCACCGGTCCCCGAAGCAAGCAGACCCAGGCTTCTCCACGTTAGTTTCAGCAGCTGGCAGGTTCAGAAGAGCAGGGAACGCCTCGTAGTCGTGTAGAGCAAAAAGACGTCCCAATCGACGAAACCAGCACAGTTTGTTGCCGCAGCAGGACAACGGAGCGGCCGTGTGTATCTGAGCCAAATGTACACTCCTCCCTTCAGACTTGGGAACGCCAAGTGTACGAAGCGTGGGAGAGTGACCAGGACTCGAAATACAACACAACCTGGCGGCGGTTACAGAGCAGGACTCCCTTGTAAGCTGGTCAGTCAACTGGATGGCCCAGAGACACTTCCGAAGGCTTACTTGGCAGGAGATGATGAAGTCGCCGGGAATAGCTGTTCCTGCTATTCCAAAGGTCGAAGCACCAGTACAGGCCTTCTGGTTCGATCAAAGGAGGAAAGGGTTTCACAGGACGACAGCAGTGCAAAGGAGGATTCCTTCAGCGGGTCACCAGCGATTCCTCGGTCCAGCCTCGTGGTTGCAGGATACTTGGCTCCTGTATTCCTTCGTTCGTGAGAACTTAGGAGATCGACATGGTAGTGGTGTTTCCAGCCCCCTCTTATCCACGGTTCCCTTCGCGCCAAAACGGAGGGGAGCCAATGGGAGATCCGCTCATCAACACACATACCATACGTGGACCAATCACGGACCACGGTGGTCCCAGGCATTCACACCACCCTAGACTCTCTGGCACCCAGGATGTGTATTGGGATCAGACATCCCAGCCCACACCCTGGAGGCACACAAACGACATGTAGAAGCCCGCGAAAGCAACCACGTTTCGCGGGAAAGTACATGCCCAAATAAGGAAGGCCCCGGGTCGCCCGACCTGGGGAAGGTGAAGGGAGCAAGACGGTCAGTGGACAGGACAAAGGAGCCTCGTGGTCTGGCCATTTTGGGAGCCAGGCCACCATTTTGGGTTCAGTGCGAAAAACGTGCTCAGAACGCCAAAAGGAGCTCAAAATAAACAAAACGATCGCTGCCACCATTCCAGTCCCTGAATGACTTGCACCGATCAAAATACCATCCTAAAAGAGTATCTAGGGCCTGTAGAAGGCTAGAGACCCAGGAGAGCTGTAACTTAGCTTACAGTGCCCTCTTGTGTCATGTTGCACTAAAGCCGCAACATGATAAAAGAAACTAAGGGAAACAGCGTTCCCCGGTACTGACTGTCTTAAGGGCATGTCAGTTTCCCCGTAAGAAAAGAGCGAAAGCCCAGAGGAGTGCGGCAGAAGGCTGCACTTCTCTGGCAAAGTCAAGAACAAGGTGAAAAACAACAGCAAAAAGTTTAGGGGTTGCCACATGGAAGGAAAATTACTTACAATTACGAAATCTTTCCTAACACTTTGCCAGCTTGAACACAGATGGGTAATCAACAGGAATAGGGGCAGACAGCCACCTTCAGTACAGATGCCTGATGCCTGTCTACTTGACACTACACCTGTGGCAGGAATGAGGACACATTTCACTGTTGGTAGATCAAGCGGTTTCTCTGGTAGAATCACGACCTACCAGTATGCAGCCAGAAAGAGTTGTTAGTGCAGCTGTGTTTTTAGTCTCTAACCTCAGGAGGAGCCCTGCAGTGTCTCCAATTGAACAATTGACATTTTAAAAAATAAACATTCACTTAATTACACAAGACTATGGCATGACAAATGGGAACTGGCAATAGACCAGCTCACCAGATGGTGGTGATGATGCCAGACACTGTAATGTAAAGCAAGTGGTTTCATGTTGCATTGAGTTGCGGCGCAGGCAGCTGTAATAGTGAATGTGACTACGAGGCCCTGACGCGTTGCTGTGTGAGAGAGGGTATGCCCAGACGTGGGTCTCTTGCTTGCTGCGCTCTAGGGAACCAAACTGCAGCTCACTGAGGAGGTCCAAAAAGGCTGCAACATTACTGGTGTTGCTTGTGTTTCCATGCAGATGGGACCGGGCCTAACATTTCAAGCTGGACTGCTACCATTGGTGGCAGTACCTGACTGATTTGCATATGGCTGGTCCCCTTTTGCAATGGCGCAGACAGGCTAAAAAACAGTGGTGTGGGAGGTTGCCCAGAGCAATGCCAGTGGTTCATATTCATTCAAAACCTTCCGCCCATCCCTTTTGTGGTTATAGTTTGTTTCACTGTGTGAGAGAGGGTATGTCCAGATGTGGGTCCCTTGCTCGCTGTGCCATAGGGAAACAAGCTGCACCTCACTGAGGAGGCCCAACAAGGCCGAAACATGTCTGGGGTTGCTTGTCTTCCCCTGCAGAGGGGACCTGGCCTAGCAGTTCGGGCTGGGCTGCTAACATTGCTAGCAGTACCTGACTGATTTGCATACGGCTAGACCCCTTTGGCAATGGCACAGACGGGCTAAGAAATGGTGGTGTGGAAGGTTCCCCAGAGCAATGCCATTGGTTCAAATTAATTCAAAACCTTCCACCCATCCCTTTTGTGGTTACAGTCGCTGTCCTATACATGCTGTTGACTATAGTATAAGTCATCTTTTCAAATCCTTACACTACCTCATGATCGCACCACTTGTTACAGTTCCTGTGTTCTCCCATTGGTTGCAGCCACCCATTACGTTTCTCACTTCGCCCTCCTGCTCTTTCGGAAAACACTGAACCCACTCAGGTTCTCCATTTCCTCAAGTGGGGGTGGGCAGCCGCTAAGGGTTTTGAGTTCAACCACTGAGGCAGCCAGCCACTTAGACTCTCAGGTTCTTTCGCAATGCACTGAAGCCCGCTAAGGTTCTCGGGTCCTGCCATAGTGTGTAGCTACTCACAAAGGTTTTTCGGGTCCTGATACAGGGTGGAGCAACCAGTTATGTCCTCTTCCTCTTACCAGGGCCCAGCCAGCCACCAAATTTCTTAAGTTTTACTGCAGGGTATTTTCTAAAGTTTGTTTTGTGGAGTCACCCTGTGTGATCGGCGCCTCCCCCATGTCTTTCTCATATCCTACCCTGCATAATACTGTATGAGAAGGGAATGCTCACCGAGTTCACTACCAACACTACATGATTCAGCTCTCCTCAGCTAATGGACTGCCCACAATTAAGTCAGTAGTGCATTCCATACCCCATTTTATAGTCCAGGGGTTCTGTCTAATGATGGTGCTGGGGACAATCACACATCTTATTGTGCCAATGTCACATGTGGTTACTCATGGCTATTGTCCCTAGGCAGAGCCATAGCCCCTTCCCTTCTACCCCCACCTCGCCTTCTTCTCTCACAATGCAGAATGCCTCAGGCACCTGCCAACTCACAGTCCTCCATGGTGGCAGGGAAAGCAATTCCACACCCCTCAATGCCATGCGGGCTATGTAGGGGGTTAAGTTTCCCTCCGTACTGGGACTTCTCCTGTTCTTTTTTTTCTCCTCCCCCATTGCAGAAGCAGGAAGAGGCTCTCCCACCACCTCTTCACCCCCTTCTTATTCCTGCTCCTCCTTCCCCCCTGCCCACTGAACGTCAAACAACCATGCAAAGGAACAACTCTGAAGAGACATACCTCCTCAAAACCCCTCAAGCACTGCTCTAAAACTCCACATGTTCTTGCAACAGCCTGCAAATGTGTGAGCCTGAACCGTGGCCTACCTACTTCACAGCCGAGAGAGAGATACCCACAGAGGAAGAGACTGGGTGTGATCTAGAAGGTCACACTTCATTTAGGAGTTTCCAGGGCTCTGATTGGCAGCATAAACTCGACACATATACCGTATTGATGTTTCTCACCAGGTGGTGAACCATCCATCCTACAGACCTGTAAAACCGCCACAAGTTTACTGTTGATTGTTTCCAAAACCCCATCCCAGTGCCATGGTAGGCATGGATCGGGTCCTTTCTTTACACTGACCAGGCTTACCCACAGACCATGCCCTGCAGCCATGCTCTGTGAATACTGTGCACGGGCCTTGGCCAGCATCTGTGACCTGAATGCAGTACTGTGCCAAAAGAGTCTACAGTGAATGGTCTACACATTCTGCATGGCTAGCCGTTTGGGCTGCACACGCGTTTAGGGGGGCACTGAAGCTTACTTGCATAAGATTCTTTTCTATCTTCAACAGGCAGAAAATCAATGACTTGCAGTCTTCCCAGATCAATGCCAATGGATATGATTTATTTAAGACCTTGGGTTATGAGAGGTGATAGGTGAAATGCGTCAGAGGTTGCTGAGTGTGGCACTGTTGCTTGGTGGTGATATGTCTGTGAGCATGTTTGATTGTAGGTTTGGTGAGAGCTCTGTCTGCGATGTGGCACATATTGTGATCTTGGGCAGTTGAATCAGGGTCCTTGGCCCCCACATGGCCCATACAGGTCAAAAAGGAAAGCCAACGAAGGGGCTCCTTGGACACACTTTGTGGGCCTGTTATGAAGAGGAATATTAATGTCACGAAATATCCTTCAATCCAATTCAAGCGACAGTCATTGATTTCCTGTGGTAAGCTTGGTGGACCCCTAAAAAGTCATGAGGCATTAATTTGTGGCCTCATATTTCAGGTGCTCTCTCTGAGACTGGCACACAGGCCATTCTAGATTCCTTTAATGAATTTAAAGGACTACAACTTTATCTGGATCACCTCAGAAAAGGAGCTGGCACTGGCTTTGAAAATAAAATCTTAAAGGGTGTTTGTTTCCTTTTTTGTACTGGCCTCAGATCAGGATTCTAATGTTGCCCCACTGAGGCCTAGGTTGCTCTGAGGATTGCATCCTGGCCTCAGATCAGATCAGGATTCTAATCTTGCCCCATTGAGGCCTAGGTTGCTCTGAGGATATTGTTCTGGCCTCAGATCAGGATTCTAATGTTGCCCCACTGAGGCCTAGGTTCTTCTGAGGATTGTGCCCTGGCCTCAGATCAGATCAGGATTCTAATCTTGCTCCATTGGGGCCTAGGTTGCTCTGAGGATTTTTTTCTGGCCTCAGATCAGGATTATAATGTTGCACCACTGAGGCCTAGGTTGCTCTGAGGATTTTTTTCTGGCCTCAGATCAGATCAGGATTCTATTCTTGCCCCATTGAGGCCTAGGCTACTCTGAGGATTTTCCTCTGGCCTCAGATCAGATCAGGATTATATTCCTGCCCCATTGAGGCCTAGGTTGCTCTGAGGATTTGTTGCTGGCCTCAGATCAGATCAGGATTGTAATGTTGCACCATTGAGGCCTAGGTTGCTCTGAGGATTTGTTGCTGGCCTCAGATCAGATCAGGATTGTAATGTTGCACCACTGAGGCCTAGGTTGCTCTGAGGATTTTTTCTGCCCTCAGATCAGATCAGGATTCTGATCTTGCCCCATTGAGGCCTAGGTTACTCTGAGGATTTTCATCTGGCCTCAGATCAGATCAGGATTGTAATGTTGCACCATTGAGGCCTAGGTTACTCTGAGGATTTGTTGCTGCCTCAGATCAGATCAGGATTGTAATGTTGCACCATTGAGGCCTAGGTTGCTTTGAGGATTATTTTCTGGCCTCAGATCAGATCAGGATTCTGATCTTGCCCCATTGAGGCCTAGGCAGCTCTGAGGTATTCAGCTGATGTCTAGGAATGCAGTGCTGTTTGCTTTTTTTTCGAGGTGGGCCAGGATCTGCAAGCCACCTGGATAGAGTGGGAATGGGGACTCCAAGGTTTACAAGATTGTAGCTAGAATGGTTGTTAAGCAACTCTAGGGGTAAGGCAGATCCTTTCTGGACCAATTAGGATTGGTGGGATGGCTGTGAGTCAAACTGGACCAATGAAGCAATGGAATTCTGTCATTGAGGATGGAGGCCAGCCGTGAGAGGGCTGCACTTGTGATCTCCATTTCCTGTTTGCGGCAGGAAAGTAGGATAATCTGATCCTAGCAGGTGCACAGAATCCAGGATTTTGGGAGGACTTCTCTGATATTAAGTAGAGTAGTTTATGTCCTTCTTGTGAGCCTGACGCCCAAGACCAGTCTTGGAAAAGTGGGTTAATCGTACTGTACCTTTCCTCCATGAACTGCATCGTATGGGTTTCTGCCTCAAAAGGCGCCTGAGAGTTGGGGTGATAATTGCCAGAATGCTTGGGTCTGCGAGGGGATTATTGATGAGCGGCGTCACCTAAACCTTCTTTAGAGGATTACCCCTGATGATAGAGAGATACATTGCAAAGGGCAGCGAATGTTGGGTGCCAGTGTCACCAGGTGGCCCTTTATGACAGTTGCTGGGCAAGGATCAACTTTCAGTTTGGTAGAAGCTTGATCCCGTCGTTGTCCTGCCGTAGAGTTGAAGTCATGAAGAACCGTGCAATTGCTGGTCGTTGAGAGGGTGGGGTGCCTCGTCTTGTTGGATTGCACTGACCTTACTTGTAATGACTTGAAAGCCTAGCTATGTTTATTTGTCCATCCATCTGGCTGTTGATCCACCTGCATGGATGACTTTCCGTCTTTCTATCTGTCTGTTGGGTCTGTTTATCGAATTCAATATTTGGTGATCTTTCCTCCTTCCCCCAAACTCTCTCATGATATTGTGGCCACCTGAGGGGGTCGGAATTGTTTTCTGAGTTGGGGTCGACTGACTGTTTTGAGTAACTCCATTGCTGTCTGAAGTTTGATTGTTATTAATATCCCACTCTAATATTCTCTGTATAGTGGCACTGACGCTCCTAACTCGCATACTGCACCAAATAGATTGTGGTGGTATCCTAGAATACCAGGCTCCAGATTACTGAAACCTTGCACTGGTGCAAGGGCATTAGCACGAGGGCAACGTTTCCCCTTGGGCAAAGACCTATACATTCAATGCATTTCTGCACCAGGCAAAACTGTGCCCTTTGCCCTGGTGCTAATACGAAAAGGTATTAGAAATATGGCAGTTTGCCCTGATCCAAAAATGCATTGAAAGTATAGGTTCTGTTTGCACTAGGGCAGTTTTTGCACAAATGCTCATACCATGTAACATTGCACGTGTCATGATGAAGAGGTTTTCTAATGTGCCCAATGTTTTCTGCACTCCCCCTAATACTGTGGACAATTGCACTTGTCCTGGAGCACATTTTCTGTGACCTGGCCACGGTGACCTTTCCCCGGTGGCCCAGCACCTGCAAGGTTTGCATTTGGGTTCCTTCCTATGCACACTATGGTTATTTGGAAAGCGACTAGTATGTATAGAAACATCCTAATGAGCGCTGCAGGCACCTTATATTGCCTTAAAGTTCAGACGGGGCTGTGGAAGAGGCGCCAGGATCTTGTGAAGATTCCGAAGGGGGTGCAAAAAAAACCGGATAAGCAAGACTGGACTACAACTTGCGACAGCAGCGCTGCCTATAAATTATTCCGCAACTTAATCTGGAAAATAAGAGACATGGGACTATTCCTGCCCACATCAATACATGCCTGGATTGTCGTTATTTAAGAAAATGTTGTGGACAGGTTGAATCTGCTACACACACGGTAAGTTGTGTTTTATAGGAAAAGTTGTGGTCACAATAACTGTAGATTCTGGGCCTCATTAGGACCCTGGCGGAGAGGGTTTTACGCCAGCGTAGTGCATGGCGTACCTCTCCGCCATACTACGAGTTCCCGTAGCGCCATGGCGGCCTTTTCCGCCTGGTTTTACCAGGCGGAGAAAACCATGGCGCTACGGGACCTCGTTGTTAATTACGCCACCGTATTTTACGGTGGCGTAATTAACTCCTTCCCCACTCCCATTATACCCTATGGGGCAAAAATGGGAATGGGGAAGGGCAGAATGGGGATTGGGGATTTACCGCCCCGCCAAGGTCGGAATGGGGCGGTAAATCCGCCAACCCCCATGGCGCTATCGGCGGCTTTCCGCCATGCTTCGCGGTGCATTTAGCACCGCGAAATCCGCCTGGGTCGTAATGAGGCCCTCTGTCTTTCGAATATCGAATCCCTGAAGCTAATTTTAATTCCGTGTCCAGTTTTGCAATCTACTAGGCTGCCAATATGTTCTCAATGTGTTTATGATGAAGGATGGCTTAATGAGGATGCAATGCATTTTGCTACAGAATTTTTAGCAGGAATAATACAGCACTTTTGATTGCGACAGTGACATGTTTAGCCAAGCTGAAATTAATGTATGATTTTTAGAAGACATTGATTTTTACATTTCTAAATCTGCCTGCCTCTACTCTCCGCCCTCTGCAACTCATCCAGAACATGGCCGCAAGACTTGTCCTTGGCCTCAAGCCCAGGGATCGTATCTCTCCAGCTCTGAAATCTCTTCATTGGCTCCCAGTGGCAGGAAGGATCAAGTAAGTTCAAGACCCTCTGCATTGTCCACAAGGCTTTATTGGGCCTGGGACCGCACTACCTCCAACTGTCTCTTCCTAAACATCTCCCTTCTCAAGCTCTCCGCTCATCCACCTCCAACTTTCTGAGGGTCAATTGCTTTTCCAAGCAGAGAGTTGAGGGCAGATCTATCTCCTCATCTGAGTCCTCCCACTGGAATAGCCTCCCTGTCTCTCTCAAGCTTGAGCAGAACCATCTTCGGTTCCAGAAGCAACTCAAGACCTTCCTCTTCACTACCAGCTTCTCGCTTCCTCTCCCCTGCTGATGACCGGTCAGTTCCAGGCAGTGGTCACCAGGCCACCCTCTGAACTTGTGCCAAAGTCCCTGCCTGTCCAGTTGCACCTCGCACTGCCTCTTGGCTCTCCCAGCAATGTGGCCTGTATCTGTAATTCTACAGTCCACCCACTCTCTGCACTTATTACCCACCCGCTGGCTTCACCCACTGATTACTGGCACTTAGCCACCCGCTGGCTGTACTTTGTTAGCTGCATTTCTGTCTCTCCCCTCCCTTTGCACTTCTCCACTCCCCCTAACCCTCTGTTGCACCCCCCTTCATGCGCTCGTGCGATCTGAATGACACAATACCTAGTAAGATCGCTGTTCTCCCTTGTTTCCCCCTCCTTGTGTTGTCGCGCCTAGACACACTTGCATACACTCCTAACACAAGCTCAGATTCAGAATCCCTTCTTCTGTCCAAGATCACAAGGCTTCACTGCAACTCCTGGTGCTATTTGCTTTTCTTCCCAAGGGATATGCATGAAGTAGTTTCAGAAATGGCATGTACCATGAATGGGTGCCTGTGGTCCTCACCGGAATTCCTGCCCTCCGTGCCTTGATGTCTGAGCGCCCCTGATGCCTGAGTACCCTGATGTCTGATTGCCCCTGATGTCTGAGTGCCCCTGATGTCTGAGTGCCCCTGATGTCTGTGTGCCCTGATGTCTGAGTGCCCCTGATGTCTGATTGCCCCTGATGTCTGTGTGCCCAGATGTCTGAGTGCCCCTGATGTTTGAGTACCCCTGATGTCTGATTGCCCTGATGTCTGAGTGCCCCTGATGTCTGAGTACCCCTGATGTCTGAGTGCCCCTGATGTCTGTGTGCCCCTGATGTCTGCGTACCCCTGATGTCTGAGTGCCCCTGATGTCTGTGTGCCCCTGATGTATGAGTACCCCTGATGTCTGAGTGCCCCTAATGTCTGAGTGCCCCTGATGTCTGATCGACCCTAATGTCTTAGTGCTCTGATGTCTGAGTGCCCCTGATGTCTGAGTACCCCTGATGTCTGAGTTTCCCAGATGCCTGTGTGCCCCTGATGTCTGAGTACCCCTGATGTCTGAGTGCCCCTGATGTCTGATCGACCCTAATGTCTTAGTGCTCTGATGTCTGAGTGCCCCTGATGTCTGAGTACCCCTGATGTCTGAGTTTCCCAGATGCCTGTGTGCCCCTGATGTCTGAGTACCCCTGATGTCTGAGTGCCCCTGATGTCTGTGTGCCCCTGATGTCTGAGTGCCCCTGATGTCCGATGTCTGAGTGCCCTTGATGTCTGTTTGCCCTTTGATGTCTTAGTGCCCCTGATGTCTTAGTGCCCCTGAGGTCTGAGTGTCCCTGATGTCCGATGTCTGAGTGCCCTTGATGTCTGCCCCTGATGTCTTAGTGCCCCTGATGTCTGAGGGCCTCTGATGTCTGAGTGCCTCTGATGTCTGAGTACCCTTGATGTCTGAGTACCCCTGATGTCTGAGTGCCCCTAATGTCTGAGTGCCCCTGATGTCTGATTGCCCCTGATGTCTGAGTGCCCTGATGCCTTAGTGCCCCTGAAGTCTGAGTGCCCCTGATGTCCGATGTCTGAGTGCCCTTGATGTCTGTTTGCCCCTGATGTCTTAGTGCCCCTGATGTCTTAGTGCCCCTGATGTCTGAGTGCCCCTGATGTCCGATGTCTGAGTGCCCTTGATGTCTGCCCCTGATGTCTTAGTGCCCCTGATGTCTGAGGGCCTCTGATGTCTGAGTGCCTCTGATGTCTGAGTACCCTTGATGTCTGAGTGCCTCTGATGTCTTAGTGCCCCTGATGTCTGTGTGCCTTTTTTATATACATGTTACTTCTTGTATGCATAGTTTTATGTCCAAACATTGGATGAAATTTGAAAACCCTGGCGCATGCCCAATGTGGAACACCTATTACCACTTATCCTTTAAGTGGAATTACATCAGAAAAGTTTACAAACCCTAAAATACAAATCTTTCCAAAATGAAAAGATTTCACTTCTAAATTTGGAACATAGAATGTATATAACTATTCGTCGCTGCCCGCTGAGAGAGGGTGGCACGCGCGGATGCTGACTGTCTGGTGCGCCAATTGGTGTGAAACCAGCCAAGGTTTCTACCCTCCACTACCTATCACCAGTGGCGGAGAGCGAGGTAAGGAACGGGCACAGCTGGCAGAGACCGTAGCCTGGGGCTTACATAGGGAGGGGTTAGGGGTTTCTGCCAACAGGTGACAGGCTGACATCTCTAATGCTCGGGTGATGCCACAGTTTCTCCCAAGCTCGTGTCCCCACTGCCCAGTATTAAGCCAATAGCACCCATCTAAGCTCATTAGTGTTTTTCCTTTTGGGGTTGGGATGGCGGTTCTCCAAGTTCACAGGCTCACTTGGTTCACACGACTCTCAGACGTAGTGACTCTTTCACTGGGGCATGAGATGCAACTTGGGGAGGGAGAGAGGAGGAAGCGCGGGTGCAAGGAGGAGGATCTGCATCTCTCCTCAGAGCGGGAGGAGAATCTCCCCATGTTTACTGAGCAGTGGAAACCTTGAGTGGGGGCCAGTTTAAGATCCTGGGACAGAGCATGGCCGAAATACTGAGCCAGTGGGGAAGTGGAGGTACTGGGAGAGGCCTCCAGCATGGAACAGGATATGGGGGCATTGGAGGAAACCCTGGCAGAAAGAAGCACAGTGGGGGGGGCACATATAGATGCCCCCACTCAGACAGGAGGGGAGGAGCAGGAAGTCTTCTCCATCTTGGGAGAAAAGGGTGTGGGCCCAGCAAGCACCATGGAGGAGATGTTTGGATTGGATTATCTCTGGGTGGGCGGTATAGAGAAGGACGTTTTTTTTTCTCCATCTAGCAGGGCAAGAGTGTAGCTGTGGGAAAGTAGCAGGACTGTCGGGGGAGGGCTCTGTGGGCACTAGCCTGCAGCGGTGCCACCACACTTGATAGACTTGCCTGACTCACCTGAGGAAGCAGGAGAGGAGCGTATACAGGAAGAGGTGATGGCAGAGGAGCATCTTAAGGCCATTGAAGGTGGGGGAAAGCCATGAGGATCACCAGGCAGGGGTGACCTCAAAACCTCATACACACCCCTCTAGGTCCTGGTTGTGGGAATATTTTGCCCTGACACCAGGGAGGGCCATTAATGCAGAGGATGTCAAGGAGTTCCCCCCTTCTCACCTGAGTTCGATCTTTGCTGGATTCCTTGGTCGATGTCTTCTTGCGAACTGATCGAGTCTTGAATAAAGCTGAACAATTCTCTTCCCACTCCAGCGTGCATTCAAGGTTACGGGATCTAGGGATCCAGGAGTCCGGGAAAGTAACAGGGTGCACAACAAGCACACGAGTCCAGGAACCAAGAAAGGAAGGAAAGGGACTAGGATGGGATAAGCTGGAAGAAGCAAGGATACAATACCGCGAGCTACGGAGCACACGTCTGGTCGCTACTTCACAATAGCATTGAGACGCGCGGGGCCGCGGGGGCGTGGCACATTTATGGGACGTACAACATCCGCCGTGAAGGCTGGTTCAAGGCGTGTCATGTGATATGGCCATGTTGGAAGAAACAATGAATACAAGCCCCGTCGCGATAAGGACCAGGAAGTCCAGAAGGGGCGCGTTCTGTGGATCATGACAGAGGAGCCTGAGATCTTCTTCATGGTGGGGGCTGTAGAATCTGGTCAAGTTGGGGCACAATAGAAAGAGCAAGGGGGCAGTGCCCTATGGACCATGGCAATACGGAACATGTGCACCAGTGCCACAGGAGGTTCTACCAGGTGACAAAAGTGCACATGCCATCAGATACTAGAACCATGCAACTGATTCCACTACCCATTCCAGCAGTGGTTAGGAGAAGGGTCCTAGCATGTGCCAGCGTGCAGCATTGGTGCAACATCTGACGCGCCATGGCTAAAGCCTGGCACCTATCTTGTCTGGCCAATTGGCAGTAGCAGTGGTAAGCACGGCCTGTGATAGGCCCCTTTTGCTGGCTTCCCAATCGTGCGTGATTGGGGGTGGTGCACCACCAGTGACAGCGCGCACCATTTGGCAGGAGCCTCTGGACGACATAATGAGGCATGAGGGCACTGCCTGCCTTTCTTGTGGGCTTTTGGTAAGCGCTGTGTAGCCACTCCAGGGAGTGATGGTGAGCTGTTTGAGTTGGCATTTGAATCACCACCACCGCTCGGCCATTCAGGTTGTTATGTAGTAGGGGAGGAATGGGAAAGCGACGAGACTAGTAGGGGACTTCCTCAGCAGTGAGGGGGCAGGCGTCTGCAGAAGAGCTGGAGAACTTTATGAAACGCTCTCATAGAAAGTTGAGATCCGTAGAGGGCGGGGTGCATGGCTGTGACCTGTGAGCATATTCTTGTGCCATAGTGGGTGGCTACACACTGCAAGAAACATGAAAAAAACTCAAAATCTTTAGTGGGCAGCTGCACCCTGTGAAAATACTGGCAACCCTTAAGTGGTATCATTGAGAAAAAAAAGAGAACCCTGGTGGATGGTGGTGCCTTATGCGAACCTTAAGAGATGGCTGTGCATTGCAGAACATGAACATGCTTTATAGTTATTTGTTCAACAGTCATAGGCCCTCATTACAACACCAGCGGTAACCAATGGCGCTTTTAGCACCATGGTTGCTGCCGGTATTGTAACGAGTCCGCCATGGTGCAATGGGGAATTACCACCCCATTCCAAGGTTGGTGGGACGGTAATTCCCCATGCACCATTGGCCCTTCCCCATTCCCATTTTTGCCCCATAGGGCTCAATGGGAATGGGGAAGGCGGTAATTACGGTACCGCAAATTGCGGTACCGTAATTACCTTCAAGGTCCCTTTGCGGGTCCCGACTTTAACGGTTTGTCCAGACCAGCCGTTAAGGTCGAGAGCCGCAAAGGGACCTCGAAATTAGGCGCTAAGGGGTTAACGGCGCTGCAGCCTTTTATGGCACCGTTAACCCCTTAGCGCCAGGGTCGTAATGACCCCCATAGTGTCGAAATACAACAGTTTCGACTCAAAAGCATCGAAATTTCTTTTTTCAAATGCATGTTTTTTGTTTTTTGGGGGGTCCTGGCCAACAATGTTGGGCGTAATTAAAGGCAAAGTGCAAGGTCATGTTATGCCGAAGCAAATTCAAATCAACAAGCGAATGCCTTACATGAAAACCTTTAAAAATGTTTTAATGCTAAACCGAAAACAAATTCTAACAAATATATCTTCACGTTTTGAATACCGTGCTGAAAGAAAATGATTATTTCTGAAGATTTTAAAGAAACAAAGCTTTGCAATTTAAGTATATACATTGGGCCTCATTATAAGTTTGGCGGTAGCCTTGTCGGTAAAACCGGCAGGCTGCCACCAAACTTATGAACATTTCTGGCACCCGCGAATTGGCAATTACCGGGGCATTCTGGCCCCGCCAGAGTCAGTATTTGCACATTCCTGGGCGCCGGGAAAGAATTCTTCACCATTCTCATGGGAATGGGGAAGCTGGATGGGGAATGGGGAAGCCGGATGGGGAATGGGGAAGCTGGATGCACCGGCACCGTTATGAACGGTGCCGGTGCATCCGACATGCGGGTGCCGCTATGGCTGCCAGGTCAGACCTGGTGGGCAGAAAGGCACCCGCGAACACAACTCGTAGTTTGTCGGTCCAGGAACTATGGTACTGGCAAGCTTACCGGTACAGTAGTTCCCAGAGCAGCAAACTTGTAATGAGGCCCATTGTGTACCAAATTCAAAGGGGAACTTTAAAATTGCAAGCAAGCTTATATACATTAAATCTACAAATCAATCAAGTGTTAAAACAAAGAAACCAATACATTTGGAACAGTAAAGAAATCTTTAATAAAGCCAGAGAACCCAATGGGTATTATACTCCAAAGTGAATGGAACTTTGGAGATTAACTTTAAGAAGTGAACTGAAACGAACTGCCATTTTCAACCAAGTCATTGGGCCTCATTACGACCCTGGCGCTAATGGTTTAACGGGGCCGTAAAGAGCATCGGCGCCGTTAAACCATTAGCGCCTGATTACAAAGTCCCTTAGCGGGTTGGCGGCTTGAACGCCTGCTTTTTGCAGGCGTTAAAATCTAACCCGCTAATGGACCTTGGAGCTAATTACGGCAACCGTAATTTACGGTGCCGTAATTAGCGCCTTCCCCATCCCCAGTATGCCCTATGGGGCAAAATGGGAATGGGGAAGGGCAAATGGTGAATGGGGAATTACCGCCCCTGCCAACCTTGTGATGGGGGCGGTAATTCTGCCAATCAACAATGCCGGAGACCGGCATGGTCCATGGTGCTAATAGCACCATGGTCCAGCGCCTGGGTCGTAATGAGGCCCCTTGTGTTATTTATTTATTTATTGGACATTTGGGAGGTGCTTATACAATTAGCAACAACTGTTTCAAAGCGCCCTGCATGTTCTTAATGTTCTGCGAAGACTCCATGAGGGGATAAATCTTTCACATAATGTGCCCAATCCAGCGTTTCCAATGAATGAAAGGGGGCAAGAGATCTATCGCCAGCATGACAGCCAGGTTAGCGTTGAGCATCTACCTTGGAACCCGTGATATTTAATGCACAGGCAAAATAGGGGATCACCTCCACCATGATGGGCAGTTGGGGTGCGAGGGATAGAGCTTTGTGTGCTACTTCCTGTGCCAATCACTGAAACTGCTAAAGTAGTGTCTGGGTTAAGAGCAGATCTGAGGTAGTATGCTGCTTGTCTGAGGGTACAAGGTTGCACGTATCTCAGATCTTTTCACCACTTCATATGTCTGTGTATGTTACTGCCTGCGCATATGCGACCGCATAGGTGTGTTACCCAACTTTGTCTCCGCCTTCCCACGGCAGGTTTTCTGGCACATCGTGTTTGTGGTCGGATTCAGTGGCTGTTTTTCATGTGCAGACCTGCCACACTTTTGACTTTCATCATGAGCTGAAAGGCTGAATCCTTGTGGGCATGATGGCACCACAGGTGGGGGTGCCGGTGGCGTTCTGGGTGCAACATAATGATGTCATGTGATTTCTGAACTGCAAGGGGAGGCCTGCTTTGCAAAAAGGCTGTGGAGACGTGGGAGGTTGAGCTTTGACTAATCCCCCATCCTCTGCACCCGTGCTGGTTTCATTCTCCACATCAGCATCACTGCTTTCCCACAGCTATGCCTGTTCCTGCCGAGGCTCTGATGCAGCGTAATCTTCATCCACATCAACTCTATCCATCTCATCATCATTACTGTCTGACCCAGTGGATGGGGGTGGGGGAGATAGAGACCTGAGATTGCCAGGCGGCTCTGGCTGTTCAGGTACCCAGTCTGTTGATCTTCCATGACTGCACACCTCCCCTTCTGCCCCAGAGATGATAGGAGATGATCGTCGTTAGATCAGGTCTGCACACCTCCCCTTCTGCCCCAGAGATGGTAGGAGATGATCGTCGTTAGATCATGTCTGCACACCTCCCCTTCTGCCCCAGAGATGGTAGGAGATGATCGTCGTTAGATCATGTCTGCACACCTCCCCTTCTGCCCCAGAGATGGTAGGAGATGATCGTCGTTAGATCATGTCTGCACACCTCCCCTTCTGCCCCAGAGATGGTAGGAGATGATCGTCGTTAGATCATGTCTGCACACCTCCCCTTCTGCCCCAGAGATGGTAGGAGATGATCGTCGTTAGATCATGTCTGCACACCTCCCCTTCTGCCCCAGAGATGGTAGGAGATGATCGTCGTTAGATCATGTCTGCACACCTCCCCTTCTGCCCCAGAGATGGTAGGAGATGATCGTCGTTAGATCATGTCTGCACACCTCCCCCTTCTGCCCCAGAGATGATAGGAGATGATCGTCGTTAGATCATGTCTGCACACCTCCCCTTCTGCCCCAGAGATGGTAGGAGATGGTCGTCGTTAGATCATGTCTGCACACCTCCCCTTCTGCCCCAGAGATGGTAGGAGATGATGGTCATTTGATGATGTCTGCACACCTCCCCTTCTGCCCCAGAGATGGTAGGAGATGATGGTCGTTAGATCATGTCTGCACACCTCCCCTTCTGCCCCAGAGATGGTAGGAGATGATCGTCGTTAGATCATGTCTGCACACCTCCCCTTCTGCCCCAGAGATGGTAGGAGATGATCGTCATTAGATCATGTCTGCACACCTCCCCTTCTGCCCCAGAGATGGTAGGAGTGCACCCTGGATGGATGATCACTGTCATGGTGAATTAGCTCTGCATTTTCTTGTACTGGTCCATGTATCCCTGAAAGATTTGTGAAGGAGGAGTAGAATCCGTGGGAAAGGAAACTGAGGGTAATCTTCCTCCCAACTGATGATGTGCAATTGTGGCCTCCGCAGCGAACACAACAAGTCCTGCTTCAGGAGTGAAAAGGCCACGAGCAGCAGGTCTCCCCATGACTCTCACTCATTTGGATGCGCACATGGTGTTCCAAATATGGCCAACTGAGGGTCACCTGCCTCCCTGAATTTCTGCTGCACCCGTCCAGGTAAAGCAAATTAGCATGACTATTCCACAAGTTGTCTGTGGGATCCCCATCTCCCGCTCTACGTCCCAGGAGCCACCCCAGATTGCTCATGCCTTGCCTGCTCGTGTCAAGAGACGGACACTGACTGCTGTCTACCCAGCACACAAACTCTCTGCTGCTCCCTCCCACATAAATCATACAAGTGTGACTGTCCCACAAGCTGTCCGCAGGGTTTCCAGGCTCTTTCCACTCCTACTCCCAGGTGTCACCTGATGGAACGTGTCTGACCCGCTCACTTCAAGAGGCAGACACTGACTGATGTGACACCCACCTCCCTGACCCTCTACTGCTGCCACACAGGCCAATCAGGCCAGCCTAAAACTCCCACAAGCATCCCTCAGGGTCCGACAGCTCCTTCTCTTCCTCCCAGGTGTCATTTGATGGCACATGTCTCACCCCCTGGCATCAAGGAATAGTCACTGACTGAGGTGTCATTCACCAAACTGAATTTCCACTGTGCTTGCCACGGTTAATCCGGCATGTATGACTCTCCAGAAACCTGCCCTCAGGGATCCTGGTTTCGTCCACTCCTCCTGCCTAGTCTGACCCCATAGCAGATGCATTGACTGATTGGGTCAAAAGGCGGACACTGAGGCGCGTGTCGCCCTACTCCCCACATCTCTGGAAAAGCCACTGCTGATGTTCACTGGCTCAGTGAAATTGTCAGGCAGTGCTGTGCGAGGAAAAGTAATCCTAAAACCCACTCTGACTGGGTCCCAGTCCCTCCCTAACTCCCCCTTCCCATCTTCCTACAACTATATAAAGTATCGCTAGACGTGCTCGCAGAGCTTAAGATTGCTTCAAGCAACAACCTTATGTCTCTCTGAATGGTTTGTTCCCCTTTAAATTGTGTGGACACACTTTATATACACTTTGCAAAACAGTTCGTTCAAGGTTCATCCTTGGAGAATGAGCAAACATTTGGATCAGTCAGGTTTGTTGGAGGACAATTCACCCTTCCATACTCGCCCCTCTTCACCATTTCTGAAATCGCCATTCTTACTTAAAAGTGTTCCAAACATGTCTGCAATTTTGCATTTGAAGACCTTAGTAACCTTAGTAACAGGCAAAATAAACATGTCTGTGTACCCCACTCTGAAGCGATGTCTTTCTGATATATCTACTACGAATAGTATGTGTTTGGAAACACTACATTTGCAAACCTGTTTGAAATTACTGGGTATGTACAACACAAGTGTTTACTCCATTCTTACAAATAATTGTAAAATACAATAAACAAGGTGCTCGACTTGGAACCAAGACGACACGGGGCACCACAGGTTCGATCCCCAGGTCAGTGCTGAGAAACCTCTGGGTATTAAGCGCGTTATAAATATCCTATCATATCATATCAAATGAAATGATTGTTTTACATTGTAGCCCTTTAATCACATGACTGGTGCAATAATAATGACATTCTAAGAGGCTGCCAAGCTAGTGACTACTAGAGTAGACACACTGGGCCTCATTACAAGGTTGGCGGTGACCCTGTAACAGCCTTCTCACTGCCTGATATCCTGGTGCCAACGGGATATCACAAGTGTTTGTTTGTTTTAATATCTGTAATGCAAGCCAGATCCGAGGGTATCAGGGCGCAATAGGCATCAAGAGGGTTGTTCAGCTTAGGTTACATTACGGTACATGGTCATACACATTATACAAAAAGTTGTAGGCAGTATGTACAGAATACAGGCATGAGATGGACAAGTTTCACTGCGGCAATCACTGTAGACAGTAGACATTATATACGATATGTACAGACGGAACAAGAATTAGAGTAAATGTCAGTGGTCGTTTTCCTTGAACCAGTGGATGAGATTCAACCTGAAGCGTGGGTAGGGTAAGTCTTCCAGTATTGGGCACCTTTGACTGGGAAGCTACTTCCACCGGTCTTCGTTTGAATCTGGGCACCGTTAGGAGGTTTGCGTTAGCAGATCTCGTGGAACGGTTGGAGGGTTGTCTCGTAAATCTGGCTATGAGGTATTCCGGGGTGGCATAGTGGAGACATTTATGTGTCAGGGAGGCTGTTCTGAGGAGAATTGTGTCTTTCGTGGAGAGCCAATTGTTGGATCTTCTGAGGTCAGAGATGTGGGCTTTCTTAGGGAAACATAGAACTGCTCTCAAAGCATTATTTTGTAGAATCTGGATCTTGTTGGTAATGTATTTGTTGCTCCCCACGTTTCAATAGTCCAGTTTGGACAAGACAAGGGCTCTTTCTAGGGTGATGCAGTTGTTAGAGGAGAGGAAGGGCTTGGCTACTCTGATTAGTTTACAGGTGTAAGCGGTGGATGAGGCCATGGAGTTGACTTGTTTTTTAAAGGTTAGAGTGGACTTGGGGAGAATCCAAGGGTTTTGACCTCTTTGGCTACTCTAATGTTATTGTCAACTAGTTTGAAATTGGAATAGTTATGGCCTAGTCTGTTGAGGTGCGTGGGGGTGCTGAGAATGAGAAGTTCCGTTTTGTCATCATTCAGGCATAGACCGTGGGAGGCCATCCATGCCTGGATGATGAGGTGCACTCTATTCACAGAGGCCATAGTTCTATTGTCAAGGAAATATTTGATCCAGCCTATCGCTTCTTGTGAGAAGTGGACAGCAGAGTCCATGTGGTTGCAGAGGATCTTATGGTACACCAAGTCGAACGCGGCTGAGAGATTAAGCAGCAGCAGTTATGCTGCCTTACCGTCATCTCTCAGCGTGTCTATTTTTGCCTTAAGGTCGATAAGTGCAGTTTCAGAGCCGTGTTGTGGTCTGAAACCTGACTGCCGTACTCCTAAAAGGTGATTACATTCCAGATATTGTTGGATTTGGATGTAAGCCAGTTTATTTAGAATTTTAAGCAAGAATGGGACTATGGTGATTGGGCGATAGTTAGTGGGGATGGACGTGTCGATTGTTTGTTTTTTAAGTAGTGGGAGGAACCAGGACTTTTTCAAGTTGTTAGGAATGGTGCTGGTGGAGAAGGAAGCATTTATGAGTTCAGAGATGAATAGGAAGAGGTCGCGTGCAGCATCTTTGATGATTTGGGCTGGGCAGGGGTCGCCGTGGCAATTGGAAAGTTTGAGGGTAAGGATGACTTTTTCAACTTCTAGGATGGATACTATATTGAAGTTGAAGCAGGGTATGGGTATGTTTGGTGGTGTGTTAGTTGGCATAGTAGGCTGAGCCAGAGGCATGGACGTTTTATTGGGCTTAGGGGTGCGGAGGAGTATTTTTTTTTGTTGTTAATCTTAGCTTGGAGGGTCATTACCTTATTAGATAGGGCACGCTGAATACTAGTGCACAATTTTTTGTCCTTGAGACAAGTGTCCGGGGCTTGGATGGGCGTTTCTATCTCTTTGAGGTTAGTGAACAGTTCTTTAGTTCTTCAGTTGGCTTGAGTAATGTGGAAACTGTATGATGATTTTTTGTCAAGGATAATCTCTTTTTTGTAGAGTGGATATTTTACTAAGGTTGTTTTTGTTGGTGTCAGAGGGGTCTTGTCTCCAAATTTGTTCACTTTTATGTTTTTCTAATCTAATTGCTTTCAAGTGGGGAGTGAATCAAGTATTGTTCAGTGTTACGTGTTGGGTTAACAGTTACTCCCCAATTTCATGCAGTACATTAGGACTCCATGAAAATGGGGACACGGAAGCACTGCACTGTTGTTAGCGGTGCAGGTGCTTCTGTGACAACCATGCCGGTAGAGGCCTGAAAATCCGGCATGTCAGGCCTGCCAGGGGATACATGGCCCCTACCAGCATTGTTGTTCTGTGGTGATCCAGAGAGGGTGCCAGTACTTTTCTACTGGCACCCTTATTTCCGGACCACCATACTCTTCACCAAATTTCAAATGATGGCGTCACAAAATTGCACTGTTCTTGTTTGGAGGAACAAACATTGTTGCACAGCTCTGTTTTAGACACATATCAAAATCCTGAATACACCTGCACAGCTCATTGCTACTCATTCCAACACTCCCATGTCTTTTTTTGTTGGAAACAATCCCGGACACGAGCCATGTAAGATGTTTAGCAGTCCCACAAGCTTCACACTCTGGCATTCTACTGCACCCTCTGGCACCCACATCAGTGAGCTTCCTGTGACCCTGGTCATGCAAGGAAGGAGTCAGGTGTGTTTCCTGCTTCCTTCAAATGCTTCCTTCAAATGAAGCAGTCTAGGTCAGGCAACAACATGCCTTTTATTGTTTGGGCAAATGAGCCTGGAGAGGCCGGTGTCTTAATGTGACAGACATCCTGTGGCACCGCACACATCGCATACACACATCCTGTGGCACTGCACACGTCGCATACACACAACAGACAGTGCAGTAGCATAAAAGTTGGTGCTCCCCTGTGAGCCATGCAGAGGGGGACCGCCTATCCCCAGCTCAGAAACAAATCACGGGTCACACCACACACTGGGCCGGCCTAGATTACCATGCTTGTGTAATGCGCACAAATGTGCTACTGCAAGGGTACGTCGCACACTGCGCTAGTAGAAAGATATACATGTGTTTTAATGCATTATATAGCACACTTTCTGAGAAAGATTGGCTAAAAAGCCAGAGCATTTGCAGTTGTTTTGTAGGGTAACACCAGTCCAAAAATCCAATACATGCAAGTCACCAACAGTGCAGAGGAACATTAATTATTTAAATAATGCAATGCTTTGCTATTACAAATGCCAGGCCACCATGACAACACATTCATCTGGCTGCACAATTTGGACCAGTCTAGATATGGTATAACATATTACAGTAATGTATACCAGGGCACATGTAGACACACCTAAACTGATTACACAAAAATGCCAGTTAAAGCAATAACACTTTTCATGGTTACTTTATTACAGATTCCCAGAATAATATGCAATGCCACAGTAAGAAACAGCCAGACTGGCAGCACTCAAATGCCAGTGTGGCATGGTAATTGTACTTAGCAGTGCCGCTTTATCAGAGATGCCCAGTTAGAAAAAAGTCAAGACAAACTATGAAACGATACTGGGATGACAAACTGTGGATGATGATGGGCGCTGGGGGCTTCACTGGCCCATGCATGTAGCGATTGCATAAAGAATTGGATTCATGGTCAGATTAGAAAAAGTCTTCTTTATACATTAAAACTTGTGCAATCACGAGAATCCGCTCGTCAGGACACACGCACTTCCTAGCTGGATACGGCTTCAGATCAGGCTACCCAGCCCAACTGGCGCCCGGACTCGGGAGGACCAGCCTCTAGCCCTATTCGGAGCTAATCCTACTACCGATCTTGCCCTGAAAAAGACTTAGGTCGAAACGCGCGTCGGCTGTTTTCACTTACCAATGGGTTATGACTGATGTTATACATCACTATGTTTTTTCATTTTTTATTGTATGGAGTTGCATAAGCAATAATAAAACAACAAGTTTTAAAGTATAAAGAAGACTTTTTCTAATCTGACCATGAAACTAATTCTTTATGCAATCGCTACATGCATGGGCCAGTGAAGCCCCCCAGCGCCCATCATCATACAGAGTTTGTCATCGATCGCAGTATCCTTTCAACCTATTGGGGGTCTGGAGTTGGTCCCCAGACGAACAAGGAGTGAGGCTGCAGGTTGACCTAAATTGTGTTCCAAAGAAAGGTGCGCGGCAGGTAGGGAATCCCGAACCAGAGAACTCCAACCAATTGAAACTATGAAACAACTAGACTGGCTGCACCAAAAATGCCTCTCTAGCCACTAATATAACATACCATGCCTGCTTAGCCTGGACATGGATGAGCATCAATGTTCCCTCTTAGCTGAGCGCATGTGCGCTTGCCCAGCTTCCTTCTGGGTGCCGCTCAGAAGATTTGTAGCAGCGCACACAGACAATTCTCATCTATACAAAAAGATTTAATAAGGACCACGCCACAGCACTTACCTGAAATCTTCTTTCTCTTAAAATAAGCAACTAGTCTTGATATTCTGCTAATTTGCATTACACTACTATGCACCTAATTTCATTAACAGCAAAATACAACACAAGAGGTTAAAAGCTAATATGAATAACTGGTCCATGAACAGAATAATCTAAATAATCTAAAGAGTCTGCCTGCACACATTAACCAAAAGATTGCCCTCCCCACCCATGGCTCCTAAACCTGACTTATGACTCTAACTTCTGCCCCATACTACCGGACAAACTTGACTCTTCCTCTCTTGGCTCTGCAAAAGGCTAGCAGACGTGTACCTACATCCACTTGTTTTGTTTGTTGTAACATGAATAACATTCACGCGACAGAATTTCTGTTAATCAGTGTGCCTTACCAAAAGCGTCACCCACACTATATAATCGAACTACCAGCTCAAATATCGGATACTGACTGTAAGTAAGCAGGCTACTTGGATGTGTAACCAAATCCCATACTTCCTATTCTTAGTACATATGGCACGCAAGTGCTTTGAAGCGGCACCCTTGTAACTTAACACATTATAAAACTCAAATATTAATTTGCTCTCTAAAGATTTTGAAAGACAAAATGTGATGCTCAGCGTCTCCTACTTTAGCATTACTAACATTACCCTATAGAGAGCACCATTGCAATATATTTACTTAGCCTACAAGGGATAATGGGTATGGACTACGCCTGGGATTACTCATCCAAAATATCAGTGCACCGGATATTCAGACAGGAGAACGATTTTCACATAATCTGAATAATTTCCAAGTGTTCAGAGTTCCTTTGGGCAAAGACCTTCACACATTGTATCGTAACTCGCTTCTATACAAACATGGTTTCACTGAGCACTTGTGTAATCCTACACACTGATATAAGGGATATAAGGGTGGGGTATGTTGCAAACAATCTTGTATGCACTGCAAAAGAGTCTTGACATTCTTAAAATGCTCATTATATGTTGAGGTATTTAAATATGCCTTGCTTGCAGAGTTTTCTGGTTCTGCAAATATCACAGTGAGTGTTTACTGCTACAATCCCTCACTTTTTACAGTGCTCTATCAACTAGTATTGGAGACACGCACAGGGGCAGGGGAAGGGTATGGGCGGAAGCCTCACTCCTTGCAGGTTGTGAGGGATGAACAAAGCAACACATTTCAAAGACCAAGTCAGACATTTTGGCAGTACACTGAAGGAAATGTGTCGCCTGTTTGCTAAAGGATAGGACATTCTAGTACCCTTCTAGCCAACACCACCTTCTTTTTCTTTCTATGCTTAACTGCTGAAGGCCTTTCAATGTAACCATGTGTTCAGTGTGTGCAGTCTCTAGCATCTCCCTGCATCTTATTTAACAGATCACAAAGCATTACAAAAGAGGGATCCATAGTTACAGAAGAAAGCACTCAATCAGTTGTATCTCTGATGAATAGATGCAATAAACTTAAAATGCATGTATGTGTGATTTTCTTCAACCTCAGTAAGTCTCTTGTTTAATTTTATCTAGGCTATGATGCAGAAGGGTGGGCAGAACTACAGACTTTATTATCTGCCCGGTTATTTCCCTCTTGGGGTACAAGCAGGGCTCTAATCAGATTTTGCTCCCTACTTGGTGTCATGACCTACAGAACACGCCCCTTTTGGACTTCCTGGTCCTTGTCTCAACGGGGCTTACACTCCCTGGTACTCCCAACATGGCCATCCAGTGTGAAACAACTTCCTCGCTCTACACGTTTGACGTAGCGTGTTCTATTAATAGACCACGCCTCCCGCGGCTCCACGCGTCTCAATGCTATTGCGAAGTAGCGACCAGACGTGTGCTTCGTAGCTCCCGGTATTGTTATCCTTGGTTCTTTCCCAGCCAACCCCATTCCTAGTCCCTTTCCCTCCTTTCTTGATTCCTGGACTCGTGTGCTGAGTAGCGCACTCTGTTAATTTCCCGGATTCCTGGATCGTTGCATCCCGGGAACTTTGAACGCACGCTGGAGTCGGAAGAGACTTGTGCAGCCTTATTCAAGACCCGATCCGTTCGCAAGAAGGCATCGACCAAGAAATCCAGCAAAGATCGAACTCACGTGAGAAGGGGGGAACTCCTTGACAGTTTGAGACGCCACCCGACCGAACTCGATATGGACATGGAAGCGGCCGTTCAGGACCTGATGCGTGGCATGCAAGAGCTATTAACCGAGCTGCAGAATCTAAAGGCGGAAAAAGCCGCTCTCAAACAATTAGTTCTATCCCGTGATTCTGCCACAAAAGAAAGTGTGTTGCTGGGCGGCATAGTGGACAAATACTATGGGTCGGCAAAAACCCTTCGTGGATTCCTGGATTCATGTTTGGTCCACTTTACTTTTAAGCCCTACTACTTTTCTACTCCAAGGGCTAAGGTGGGTTTCATAATTTCTCACCTTTCAGGAAACGCCTTAACTTGGACTACGCCCCTCGTTAATTCCAGCGATGCTCTCCTAGATGACTATGACGGGTTCATACAGGCCCTTAAAACCATGTTTGACCGCCCAGAGCAGGTCTATAGTGCCCAGGAACGCCTGTTAGACTTTCAGCAAGGATCCCAGGATATGCTCACCTATGTAATCCGATTCAAGCAATCAGTCAAGGAAGCTGATTGGTCCCCTGAGGCGAGTTTTACCCTTTTCAGGAGAGGACTGAATGAGGAGATTAAGGATGAGTTGGCCAGAGTGGCTCACCCAAACTCATTCCAGGCACTAATGGACCTTGCCATGCAAATAGATTTCCATATCCAGGAAAGGAAGGCAGAGAAGAAGAAATCCAGAGGTAATCCTCTGAAAGTGTCCTTTGAGAGCACCACCAAGACGGGCACAAACCCAGGCTCAGTCACTAAACCAGAATCCATGCAGGTAGGAGCCTTCCGTGGACCTATATCCCCGCAAGAAAGGATGAGAAGGATTCATACGAGGTTGTGCATGTATTGTGCCTCAGACAAACACTTGGTTAGGGAGTGTCCTCTAGCCCCTCCTCGGAGTTCGGGAAACACCAGCTCCCGAACCTAGATGGAGCAGAGCTTTGGGAGAGAGATGTTTGCTCCACATCAATTCCATCCTTGAACTCTCCTGGACAAAACAATTTGGTGATACTACAGGCTTTCCTATCGCCCTCCAAGAATAAGACCTATTCCATTCTGGCCTTGGTAGACTGCGGAGCTATGGGAATTTTCATTGATCAAGATTGGGTTGTTAGTCATCATATTCCATACGAACATGAAGCACCATGCAGCCGGTTGAAGCAATCGACGGAAGACCCCTCACTTCAGAACCCATAAGCCTGCAGACAAAAGAGATCCAGCTTTCTATAAACCATCAACAAGAGTGGATTAGATTCAACATCATTAAGTCAGCTCATTAACCCATGATATTGGGTATGCCCTGGTTACAGAAGCACAATCCGTATATCAATTGGAAAGCAGGATCACTATTCCTAGGCTCAGAGTTTTGTATGTCTCACTGTCTATTCCTGGATCCCTCCTTGACACCCCCTAAAGAACCACCAAGAGACCAGCAAACATCACTCATGGTTTCCAATATCATACAAGTCCCTGAGGCCTATCAGGGATATGCTGATGTATTTTCAACTGCCATAGTCCAGGACTTACCCCCTCACAGATCTGAAGACTGCGCCATAGATACAGATCCCTCAGCTGTGATTCCCTTCGGCAGAATGTTCAACCTTTCCGAACCTGAGAAAAAGGCCCTCCGAGAATACCTGGATACCAACCTTGAAAATGGCACCATAAGACCCTCAATATCTCCAGCGGGTGCTTCGTTGTTCTTTGTTCCCAAGAAGGACACCAAGGTACTCAGACCTTGCCTCGACTATCGTGGCTTAAATCAATGCACCCTCAAAGATCGGTACCCACTGCCCTTGATCGTGGATATCCTGGAAGCTGTGAGAGGCGCCGTAATATTCACGAAGTTGGATCTCCGGGGTGCCTATCATTTTATCCGTGTCCAGGAAGGAGACAAATGGAAAACAGCCTTTAGAACACCCTTTGGTCACTATGACTATCTAGTCATGCCCTTTGGACTAGCTAATGCCCCTGCAGTTTTTCAATGTTTCATGGATAGGATGTTTTCTGACATGTTATTCCTCTTCGTCATTGTCTAGCTGGACGACATACTGATCTTTTCCAAGGATCTTCTAAAGCATAAAGAACATGTAAAGGCAGTATTACAACGACTCCGTGAGCACAAACCTTTAGCCAAACCGGAGAAATGCTTGTTTCATGTTACTTCTGTTCACTACCTAGGATTCATCCTTAGCCCAGAAGGAATTGGTATGGACCCTTCAAAGGTAAAGGCCATACTGGCATGGCCCGCTCCCACGTCCGTGAAACAAGTTCAATCCTTCCTGGGGCTTGCCAACTTCTACCGGAAGTTCATATCCACCTTTTCCGAGATCGTTCAGCCGATCGTTGCTCCCTTGAAGAAAGACACCCCCTTTATTTGGTCTACACCGCAAGATAAGGCATTCCAACATTTAAAGGCAGAGTTCACGCAAGGCCCCATCTTGGCCCAACCCGACATAAATTGACCATTTCTAGTGGAAACAGATGCCTCTAACTACGCCATAGGAGTGGTCTTGAAGCAGGAATTTGAGGATAGACTGGAACACCCCATTGCTGACCTTTCACGAACCCTGACTCCCAGTGAGACACACTTCTTCATCCTGGAAAAGGAACTGTTAGCCATCCGCCTAGCCTTCACTGAATGGCGACATCTACTTCTGGCTGCTAGATATCCAGTTCATGTCCGCACGGACCATCGGAATCTTCAAATTCTACAGTCATTGGAAAAGGAACTGTCGTAAGGCGCGCTGGGCCTTCTTCTTTGCCCAGTACCAGTTCCACATCACTCACGTTCCCGGATCATAAAACCTGATTGCTGACGCCTTATCTCGATGTCCTGACTATGTAGCTACTGAAGATAGGGCCTATCCTAAAATGTTTCCCCACACAATCTTTGTAGCTCAAGCAGTCAATCTCCTGGAAGAAATTCGAGTGCAAAGTGCAAACCCAATCCTCTGATCTCTGGAAGGAATCAATGGAACCTAAGAGTTAAGGAAGGATATTTATTCAAGGACAATGCACTGGTCATTCCTACACAGATATTACAACAAAGAATAATAAACCTCTGTCATGATACCCTTCACTCCGGTCATCGTGGCATAACCAACACCCTCCGCCTCATACAAAGACAGTTTTGGTGGCCTGGAATGAAGACCAACGTACAGCAGAACATCAAAGCTTGTACTATCTGTAGTCAAAATAAACATGATAACAAGAGACTGGCGGGTCTTCTACTGCAACCTAAACTGCCAACAAGGCCATGGGAATTCATTGCTACAGACTTCATTGTGGAATTACCACCTTCCCGAGGATACACGACCATCATGGTTACCATAGACTTGTTCACTCATATGGCTCATTTTACACCCCTATGTAAGCTACCATCCTCGTCTGAACTTGCTGGAATCTTCCTGGAACACATATTCCGTCTGCATGGACTTCCTTCCAAGATCATATCTGATCGAGGACCTCAATACGTCTTACAACTCTGGAAAAATCTCTGTCGCATTTTGGGAATGCAACGCGCCCTCTCATCTGGTTATCATCCCCAAACCAACGGGACCACAGAACGTGCTAATCAGACCCTGGAGCAGTATCTTCGATGTTTTGCCACCAAGGTTCAGGATGACTGGTCTCTCCTGATACCCGTGGCTGAATTCGCCTACAACAATTCCGATCATTCAGCACTTAAGACCAGTCCCTTTTATTGTAGTCAAGGTTTCCATCCATTGGTTCCACCCTCTGTTCTCCCTCATCCTACACCGGTACCTACTGTCGACTCCTGGATCGAAACCCTCATCAACGTACACCAGGAGGCCAAAGAAAACTTAGAGAAGGCCAAAACACAGACTAAGAGGTATGCGGATTCCAAAAGAAAACCAGGCCCTTCTTTTGCAATTGGTGATCAGGTCTGGTTGTCCTCGAAATTAGTACCCCGACATCTACGGCCAAACAAATTGGCCACTCGGTACTATGGTCCATTTCCCATCAAGGAAGTTATAAATCCAGTTTCATACCGGATCAAACTACCAGACTCCTGGAAGAAAATTCACCCAGTATTTCACACATCCTTATTAAAACCCTACATCCAATCCTCCCGTAAATCCTGTCGACCTCCTCCTCTGCTGGTCGACAACCAATTGGAACATGAAGTATCCCGAATATGTGACTCCAGGTATAAACAGGGTCAGCTTCAATACCTGGTTGAATGGAAAGGATATCCTCCTAGTGAAAGAACCTGTGAACCACTTTCTAATCTCAAGACCCCTTGACTGCTCAGAAGATTTCACCTTATACACCCGGGCAAACCTGGAGGAATGGGTCTTCGGAGGAGGCATGCTGTCATGACCTACAGAACACACTCCTTTTGGACTTCCTGGTCCTTGTCTCAACGGGGCTTACACTCCCTGGTACTCCCAACATGGCCGTCCAGTGTGAAACACCTTCCTCGCTCTACACGTTGGACGTAGCGTGTTCTATTAATAGACCACTCCTCCCGCGGCTCTGCGTGCCTCAATGCTATTGCGAAGTAGCGACCAGAAGTGTGCTCCGTAGCTCCCAGTATTGTTATCCTTGGTTCTTTCCCAGCCAACCCCATTCCTCGTCCCTTTCCCTCCTTTCTTGATTCATGGACTCATGTGCTGAGTAGAACACTCTGTTAATTTCCCGGATTCCTGGATCGTTGCATCCCGGAACTTTGAACGCACGCTGGAGTCGGAAGAGACTAGTGCAGCCTTATTCAAGACCCGATCTGTCCGCAAGAAGGCATTGACCAAGAAATCCAGCAAAGATCGAACTCAGGTGAGAAGGGGAGTAAATGATTTTTCAGGGAGTAAAAAAGTAATTAGCTTTGCCAATAGGCATACTTTCTGCTTATTAAAATATGTTCTTTCCCCATAAAATGCCTTTTGAGATTGGGCATTAATATTATTAGAGTTCCTTCCTTCCTATGCCACTGCTCTACTGGTCACTAATTCGAAAAAAAATATCAGTGGAGCTTTGTGCCTTGAAGCAATATGTTCATTGTTTCTCATTTTTGTTAGGCACATTTTCCTTTTTTAGGGAGTGAAAATGCATGGTGCATATGTCTCTTAGCTCTAAGGCTGGTGTTATCACTACCCACAGGAGAACATAATGAGGATAGTAAGCAGAGGCACAGGAATTTTGGATCATCATGTTCTAAGGTGCAGTTATTCTGATGCAAATATTATCCTTACACAAATTTAAGTGGTACTTGAACTCCTTTTAGCATGTTTTGACACATTGATATTAATTGCCATTAATCCATTGGCAAATGTACTCTGTCTGAGTTTCAGCCACATCAATTTTGACAAGAGATATTTGAGGGCCACAAATTCCAGGGACGTCGTTTGCAGCAGTAACAGGCTGACAAGCCAGCCTATTCAAAGAGTGGAACCCACCAACCCACCCCACCACCAAGAGCCAACCTACCTAACCTACCTAACGGTCAATGAACAATAAAAGACCAGCCTTGATAAAGATATCTTGGGTCAAAACATGTGTCGGCTGACCATTTGCGATTACAGCATCAAGTATAAAATTCCCTTTTTTGAAAAATCAGAATACAAAGAAAAATTTATTTAAGAATAAATATTGTTTGTGCAAGATATCTGGGAACACATCGAAGAGATATTTGTGTTTTGTAATACAAATGAGTGATTTACCAGTGGCATAAAACATGCAGGGCCTCATTACGACTTGGGGCGGTATCCTGGCATAAATCTGCCAGAATACCGCCCAAACGAATTACTGTTACTGCCACTTAGTCCAGGGGAATCTCCACTGGATTACAACTGGTGGTGGCGGTGTAATTCAATATGGCTTGCCTCCAGGTAAATCCTCCAACTCAACGCCGAAATTGTCGGAATTTCCACTGCAGTAATTCTGCCAACAAGCCATATTGAATTACACCGCCACCACCAGTTAGAAGAAAAGAAAGAAGCAAAATGAGACGCAGAAAGAGTGGAGTTAATAGAAGGATCAGGAGAAGGAGGAGAGAGAAGATGGGTTAAAGTTTGGAACAAATGCCGAGGATGAGCAGATTGAGAATGAAGAAGATCAGAGAAATACGTGCGCACGTATTTACCAGTTCATGAGTATACAGGTCCATGGAAGGGAGGTCCAAGGGAGACGCGTCTTTGTCAGCTCTGTAAACTGCAGTTGGAATCTCCACGCCATATACACTACTGAATGTGTGGTCCTTAGAACTAATTATGAGAAAGGTTACTCAAAATGCCAGCTCTACGCTTCTGCCCAGTTCTGGGCTACACTATATGGCGCAGATTCTTTGGTAATAACTTTGGCAGCATATTACATCTGGTTCCGACAAAAAGAAATATTGGATGCATTCCTAGTTCTAACTAAAACTTCAGGTTTTATACATTGAAATGTGGACATTGTTATTGATGAGATAATATATTTATGTATTTGGTGTTTAGTGTAAAAGGTTGGTTTACAACCATTGCAGTTATTACATAAAAAAATACATTAAAAGAAAAGTAATTCCCAGTTCTGGGACATGCAATGAGGGCCATCTGAGGGTGATCTCAGTTCTTTAACATGAAGTGAGGGAAACCTGAGGATGAGGCCTCTTAATGCAGAGACTGGCACAGGCGAGTCCTGGTGAACAATGCCAAACACCTGGGGAACCACTCACAGACCCCATACGTGTCCCTAGAAGGGGTATAGAGAGATGATGCCCCCCATTAGATGCTTTGCCCCCCTTACTGGAGTCTCGTGTCACCCTCTGGCAAGAAACACTTTCCACGAGTTTCACAAGTGCTGCTGTGACCAACCTGAGTTCACAGTTGCTTTGTTTGCTGAGCTTGTTCCCATTTGGGTGGGAGCCCTCATCGTTTCCAGTGGGCTTCACACTTGCTGGACTCCACATTATTTTCTAAATGTGCAGCTGACAATTTCAGGGAAACAACAAAACGACATTTCCAAAGTGAAACATATGCTTCTAGGGAAATCTGCCTGTTTTCAGTAAACTCTGTTTAGTTGTTTTCTTTTCTTTTTTATCGGATGGCTATATTTCCAAAGTTGCCATTTGTTGCTCAAGCAAAATTAAACACTTGTGTTGTGTTTACAGACTTTTTAGTAACATGAGGTATGTGATATTGTTTAATTTGCACCTTGGGTGCAGAAAGGACCACACCCCTGCAACCAGCTAGCCCAATGCATCCTCTGGCTGAGTAGTTCCCCATGCTTTCTTTCATTGATTTGATCTGCGTTAATTACTGGTAATTCCATCTAGCACAAAGAAGATGCTTCAAGGTGCAAGAGCAAACTGGTGCATTTCTATTATTTAGGAATAAAACACTTGCAAGAGGTGTCTGGGGCCTTTTTTCACTAGCGGATTGCATTTTTTCTGGTGTGAGCGTTCAGGGGCATTCCCAAATTTGGTGACCCCAATGTGATCCCAGTGACCCCCGCAATGACAGAGGCTATCAGGCCGCTTCTCTGAAGGGGCCCAGCGCACCTGCAGATATCAGTCCCAAGTGCGCAACCCACAGAGGTGTGCAGGAGCTGTTTTCAGAGAATTCCGGTTTGCTCTTTGGAGCAGGACACGGCTCCTCGCAGAGTGCAGGCCGTTATTGGGTCCCTGTGACGGAGGAGCTTGGGTGAACACACAGACGCAAGTCCTACCTTGAAAGGGTTAACAACAAAGGGTCTAGTGTGTGGGGGAGTGAAGGAGGAGTGAGGTAAGGTCACGTGGTGAGATTCCATTTTCTGTTGTTATTTTTATTGATAATTTAAGAGGATTATACGGTGGAAAAACAGGAGTGTGGTAACCTTTCCGAGTGAGGGAAGATGATGGCGCCATTTGTTTTGTGGTGAGAAGATAAAAAGTAAAACCTCTGTATAATTTGTGGGCTTGGTTGAAGTAGTTGCTTTTGTTTTAGCTTGTTATTATTTGTGTATTACGATTATTTGTGTGTAAACGGTGGAGGCCAGAGGTGGCCCAGTGTTGATAGCTTGTTTTTAAAGTGTGCAGTGTGCGTGTGTGGAGAGAGGGGGAAACAGGAGTGCTGACAGGGGGCGATGGGGAGGCCAGGACGGTGTCCTGGTAGTGACATTGGTGATAAAAGTGCTTGCAGTGCATAATTGTAAAGGTTGGGGTCCTGAGCACACAAGCTGTGAAGATGGGAGGGGGGACGCCATTGGAGTATATGTATCGTGCATCACCACTGTACAGAGACAAGATGGAAAAGTATCACAAATAATGGGTGGTGGAGACACAAGGAGGGATGCCCCGCTCCTTGGCAGAGCAGGGCACCCACAATAGATGTATATTGGAGCACATGAGCAGGTTCATAGCTGCTAAATATGAAGGTAAACAACGTCAGAAGAGGAAGGAGATATGATAGAGGATGTGGAGGACCCTGATGGAGTGGGGATAGAAAACACTGAAGGGGTCGCCCTAGATGCAGTGACCGTAACAACACAGGAGAACGGGGCTGCGCTCTCACATACAGGACTTTACCAACTCACCACTCTCCCAACCACAGGGTATACAAACCCGAAATATGTCAGCCCTCGCTACCGGCCCACCTCCCTACAGATCACCACAGAGTGCTATCTCGCTTCAGGATAATAAGGTTCAGAAGAAATTGGAAGAGGCACAGGAGGGTACACGGGTAGAATTGGTCCGACTGAGGGTGACACAGAAAGGGAGAGGAAAGAAGGGGATTGTGTTGGATGAATGGAGGGAGGGCGGGAGACATTTTGTTCAGGTTAGATAGAACAGCTATAAAGGATGTGCGCATTGAGAATGAGGGGTGTGCTGCCGGGCGAACGGGGAACACAGGATATGGGACAGTGAGGTCTGACAGGGGCGCGGATCAAGAGTTAAGGGAAGACAAATGGGATACCATGGACGAGATCGAGGACTATGAAGGAGATGCAGAGCAGGAGCCAGAGGTCACGTCATGTTTGGAGTGCTTGTGGGGATCATGGCCAATGTTCCCTCTAATTATTTTTCTCTATGTGCGGAACCGGTTGGCTATTGTGCGCACATTATTTTCCATGTGCACAACTGACTCATGAGGTAAGCCACTTTGTGAGCTACCGTCGCAGAAGAGAGTTTGGAAAGCTATTTCCTGTTCCCAGCCACTGCAATTCTTTAAAAATCTTACAACAATTTTTCCAAACGCACAGGCTCAAATAAAATATCATATGTGATTATATAGAAAATGTATCAACCAGTCCAAGAATTCAATATCTGCCACAATACCTTGCAAGCGTAATTCTGCGCAGAGAAAAATGTCGGCCTCATTACGAGTTTGGTGGTAAGTGGTAAAGTTGGTGGTAATTTCATTACTGCCAACTTTACCACTACTCCAAATTACTATCTTGGGCGTGGAGTGGAAAATTTGCCTCCAGGTAAATCATCCAACTCGATGCCGAAATCGTCGGAATTTCCAACAAGCCATATTGAATTACACCGCCACCACCAGTTGTAATCCAGTGGAAATTCCCCTTGACCAAGTGGCAGTAACAGTAATTCATTTGGGCCCCAAGTCGTAATGATGCCTGCATGTCTTATGCCACAGGAAAATCACTCATTTGTATTACAAAACTCAAATATCTCTTAGATGTGTTCGCAGATATCTTCCACAAACAATATTTATTCTTAAAGAAATTTTTCTTTGTATTCTGATTTTTCAAAAAAGGGAATTTTGTGCTTGATGCTGTAATCTCAAGTGGTCAGCCGACATGTGTTTCGACCCAAGGGGTCTTTATCAAGGCTGGTCTTTTATTGTTCATTGACCGTTAGGTAGGTTAGGTAGGTTGGCTCTTGGTGGTGTGTTGGGGTTGGTGGGTTTCAGGAATACAGAATTCAACAAAGGAGTATCAATCCCAATTTCCCCCCAGCAACACATAGAAAAACAGGAATGATTGCAACTTGTCAAAATGGTTTTTAAAGTTGGCTTTGCATGAATGGGAAAAACACTGAAAATGGATTTAATTCACTAAAATTGTTTCAATACTAGTAGGAGCCGTTTGTATGGTTTCAGACAAACACTAGCAATGATTATTGAGTAACTAGCAGGTTGAAAACGTAATTCTAAGGACAAACGCAATGTGTGCGTGGTAAGCGTGATTACAGAATAACTATAAGGAGTTGGGATGAGGTGTTGGGTTATTGGAAAGCTGAGGATGTTAGCTTCAAGTAGACACTTACATTTAGTTTCTAGCATACACAGTGGCGAAGTTATGAAGGCTTTTGTGGAGGACTTTTTTTTCAGAAAGGGTCAAAATTTGCAAAAGAAAGAAGCGCTTTTTAAAATGACAAACAAGATTTCTGGTACTAAGGGTAGACTATGAACCCGCAATCTACACGACAGCACAGCCATCAGCCCAGGATATCACTGGTTGATTTGGCCTGCTGAGATGCTCGCCTTTCTTCAGAAAATATATTAGCGCAAAGATGATTTTAACACTACTATTACATTGGACTATAGGGTAAGAGAAAGAGTTCAGTCAAGACAAAAGATTCTAACAATGCAGTTCGGGAAATAAGAGAATGGGTTTGGATAGGATGACTTATGTCATTTATGTCAGCTTTGGAAATGGGCTTTTCTGCTTTCAAAGTTCTGGAGTCTGGAATATGGATTTCTCTTGCAAAGTGCTCCGCCAGCAATCGGATTGTTGTGGGTGAATGTGTGTGTGTTTCTAGGTCCTAAGATGTCTCTATTTATGTATTTTCTAAAGGGGTAGGTATGCTGAATTATGCAATGACACCCCTAGGTATTCTATTGGTTAGGGTCTTTCCTCTCCCCTGATTTGAGAAGAAAACAGGGTGTCATCATGACGTTGTGTTTTATGATCCAGGGGGAACCTCCCCTCTGTTTCTGCACATGAAATCTATTTTTCATACAAGTCATATTTACAATGTTTTAAACTTGATACCAATAGCATATTTATATCAGATATTTGTTGAAGCAAGTATTCATCCAAGCCCCATCACAGTGAGAGCTTGGGTCTAGATTTGGCAATTGTTCGCACTTTGATCTGGTACCCAATGTCGGATTTATCCCCAATTTTACACATATGTGCGCATGATATATGGGCATAATCATGTGAAGTTTCATGTTTCTGGCATCACCACAATTGCTACAAACCAAAAATTACAAAACCACAAATTCTGTAGTCATGTCCCTGAACATAGCAGAGAGTTCTGAGTACTTTTAAAACATGACCAGAAATTTCACATTAAAAATACTGTATTGTTCCAATTTGACAATATCGCACAGTTCTGTGTCAGTCCTTTTCAAAAATATACTTTTCTGTGTTTTCAGAATATACAACACTGTCTGTCCCGTCCCCAAAGTTTTGGTGGGTCAAGAGCAATCCCCGCCTCTTTCCTCTGGCAGGAGTTTCTGTTGACACTTGCATCTGCATATTCTTTCTAGCCAAGGGAGTCCTTTGTCTGTCCCAGGAGCAGCAGAGCAAAATGCCCTCCCCTCCTCATTAATACCTGACTAGGAGTTCCTGGGCTTTGATGAGAAGCAGAAGAGATGCCTTTTGTTGGGGCAACTGTGGAATTTGCTTTGAAGTTCTTTGGCTTGCATCTGGTTTACTTTAAAGTCAATTGTTACATTATTCTTAGTTGAAAAATAAACTTATATTTTTCAAAACAGGCAAACAGATCTCTAATTCCAGTCTTTTTAAACATAGAGATTAAATAGTTGCAACCTATATTGCTTTTGATGGCAAGTCACTTAATTCCAACAATTTTATTTTAACTGCACAAGTTTAAGCTTCGAGTGTAATTAAATGACAGCTGTCACACAGCCGGCCGACGGTACTGCGCCCATATTTTACAGATTTTCACAGACAAGCACACTTTTTAATGTGGATATTCTATGATCGCTTCTGCTTCTCCTGATATCGTGTGCTTATGTGGATTCCTTACATAAGGTGATGGGTAACACCCAGCAAGGATGTTGGTCTTTTTCTGATGTTTTTGAACCATTATTTTGCAATTTCAGCAGCCAATGAAAAAAGGATTTCAGAGCACCTTTGGGTTTCCTTGCAATAAAGCACTGCCTTTCATGAAGTTTACATTTGCACTCTGTGGGCAGCCAAATGACAGGTTTCAGTAGTGTGGTCTCCTGTTCCACCACTAACATTGGCAAAGTAGATTGGCAGCCATCGTTTTCGGTTTCACAGCGCGATTTTCCTAGGTTTAGCGCGCATAGGGCTTTTTGCTGCGATTTTGCTGGTTCTGGTGCCCCAAGCACACAGTGATGTCGCAGGGCAGAGCTTAGTGGGTCAGTACATCCCACATATCCTCATTACGCTCTCCTGTGGGTAGTGATAACACCAGTCCTAGTGCTAAAATACATATGTGCCATGCATTTTTACTCCCTAAAAAAGGAAAATGAGCCTAACAAAAACGAGAAACAATGAACATATTGTTTCAACCCACAAAGCTCCACTGATATTTTTTATCAAATTAGTGACCAATAGAGCAGTGGCATAGGAAGGAAGGAACTCTAATAATATTAATGCCCGACCTCAAAAAGCATTTTATGGGGAAAGAACATCTTTTAATAAGCCGAAAGTATGCCTATTGGCAAAGCTAATTAAATTTTTACACCCTGAAAAATCATTTGACTCCAAGTAGGGAGAAAAATCTGATTAAAGCCCTGCTTGTACCCCTGGAGTGAAATGACAGGGCAGATAATAAAGCCTGTAGTTTTGCCCACCCTTCTGCATCACAGCCTAGATAAAACTAAACAAGAGACGTACTGAGGTTGAAGAAAATCACACATAAATGCATTTTAAGTTAATTGCATCAATTCTCCAAAGATGCAACTGATTGAGTGCCTTCTTCTGTAACTATGGATCCCTCTTCTGTAATTCTTTGTGATTTGTTAAATAAGATGCAGGGAGATGCTACAGACTGCATACACAGACAATGTTACATTGAAAAGCCCTCGGCAGTTAAGCATAGAAATAAAAAGAAGGTGCTGTTGCCTAAATGTTTGTTTGTTTGTTTGTTTATTATTTGTAGCGCGCGCCAGACCCGAGGGTAACCGGGCGCGTTGTTCAAGAATACTTTAAGCTTTACAGGTTACACAGATGTGTACTAGAATATCCTATCATTTAGCAAACATGCAACACATTTCCTTCAGTGTACTGCCAAAATGTCTGACTTGGTCTTTGAAATGTGTTGCTTTGTTCATCCCCCGCAACTTGCAAGGAGTGAGGTTTCCGCCCATACCCTTCTCCTGCCCCTGTGCGTGTCCCCAATACTAGTTGATAGAGCACTGCAGAAAGTGAGGGATTGTAGCAGTAACCACTCACTGTGATATTTGCAGACCCACAAAACTCTGCACGCAAGGCATATTTAAATGCCTCAACATACGGTGAGCATTTTCAGAATGTCATGACTCTGCATGTACACAATACTTTTGCAGTGCATACAAGATTGTTTGCAACATACCTCACCCTTATATCATTGTGTAGGATTACACAAGTGCTCAGTGAAACCATGTTTGTATAGAAGCGAGTTACGATACAATGTGTGAAGGTCTTTGCCCAAAGGAACTCTGAACACTTGGAAATTATTCAGATTATGTGAAAAGAGTTCTCCTGTCTGAATATCCGGTGCACTGATACTTTGGATGAGTAATCCCAGGCATAGTCCATACCCATTATCCCTTGTAGGCTAAGTAAATATATTGCAATGGTGCTCTCTATAGGGTAATGTTAGTAATGCTAAAGTAGGAGACGCTGAGCATCACATTTTGTCTTTCAAAATCTTTAGAGAGCAAATTAATATTTGCGTTTTATAATGTGTTAAGTTACAAGGGTGCCGCTTCAAAGCACTTGCGTGCCATATGTACTAAGAATAGGAAGTATGGGATTTGGTTACACATCCCAGTAGCCTGCTTACTTACAGTCAGTATCCGATATTTGAGCTGGTAGTTCGATTATATAGTGTGGGTGACGCTTTTGGTAAGGCACAATGAAAAACAGGAATTCTGGCGCGTGAACGTTATTCATGTTACAACAAACAAAACATGTGGATGTAGGTACACGTCTGCTAGCCTTTTGCAGAGCCAAGAGAGGAAGAGTTAAGGTTGTCCGGTAGTATCTTAATGTACTCTGGGGCAGAAGTTAGAGTCATAAGTCAGGTTTAGGAGTCATGGGTGTCTAGGCCTAGGCAGGATGCACTGGGCGCCAATGTATAAGAATCACTTGATGAATCGGCCCTCGCCCCTTACTCGCATTGCTGGGAAGTGGATTTATGCTTTTTACAAGCAGACGGCAGGGATCTCCTTGGCCGTTGGGGCTATAAAAAGCCTACTTGTTACAATTGTGGGTGTTCAGGCTGGAGACATGTTTGTTAAAGCTGGGCTTCTTTGAGTAAAATTACACGTTGACGCACACAATGGTGTGCCCTTTAACAATATCAAAGCACAGGTGTGCTACACGCTGAGTCAAACGTACCCAGACATGACAGACCTACAGTTGATCATGCAGCATCATGAAGACCCCATGAAATAGGTTGTTAAAGTTCTGGAGATGTGGCGTGCGGGTACGGAAGACCAGTGGGACTGGTCAGTTCCTCTTTTTTATTTTGTTATTAAAAGGTTGTTTACCCAAGGAAGTTCAGAAGGCGCTCAACAAAATAGTGGGCATCGAGGCAAAAGAGTGGGCCGAGATTCAAACTTTAATTATACACCATTGTAAGAGAATAAAGGAGCGAGAAAAGGAAATGGCTCAAAGGCTGCAGGATGAGGTAGTGAAACGAGTACAGAAAAAGTTAGCCAGAAAAGTAGATGAAGGGGCGGTCCAGCAACAACACAAACAGACATAGTGGAGCAGACATCGAGAAGGACAGGAACCCAAGGACAGTGGTCCTCAGTACCCCTACCCAGAGTGGCAGCAAGGTGGTCAGCAATGTGGGAGGTGTGGATTCAGAGGGGGAAGAGAGGTATCTGGCAAATGGGGCCTCAGGGAGTAGGTACGGGACCCTTGCAATGCTGGAGCTGTCGAAATGGGGGCATTTCACAAGAGATTGGAGGAGTAGGCAGGGTGCAGAATGCTAACAATACAGCAATTGTTGCCTACTGCCCCAACCACAATTACATGCACAACTCTTACGGCCAACCTCCAAACCCTATAAGAAACATCAGGCCTACACTCAACTGCCACCAAGGTCCTCATGTGCGCAAGTACAGAATCCTCAAGTGATACAACCTCATTATCAATTGCTTGCACTTCATATTCCAGGTCCAGGAGTGGCACGAACCAACCATCTCCCATGCGGTCTGGGTGCCTGCAAGCGTAAGCTCACACAGGCCTCCGAGACTCCAGTGGGGAAAGAGGGTTAGGGAATCGCTGGTTGGATGGGTTCAGCTTGCGAGGGTCACCGGAAAGAGGTGCAGGAGAGGGGAAGTGGATAGGACAAGGGGATACAGGAAAACACAATCAAATGCAGTTACATTACATTTCAAACAAACATGTACTCAACACAGTGTGAAGTAGAAAGGCACTTAGCTCTGGGGTGAGTGCTGGCCTCCTGCCTGCGCACTCTCAGGTCCGGTTTTGGAGCAGTATCAGTGCTGCAAAGAGAGCAGGAATTACTACACGTGTTTCTTCACATTCACACATAACACACACAGCCCATGCGCCAGATTAGTGCCCCCTTCAGAGTTAGCCTTCAGTCTCCAGCCTTTGTGTTAGTTGCATGCAACGCAATGATTTTTGCTCTTGCTGTGCGGTCCTAGCCGCACGTGGCCCCGCATGGAACCTATGTCATGGATTGCTAGGTTATAGTTAGATGCGCCCCCTCAGACGCACGTGGCTAGTCGCGACTTATGAGTCGCACAAATCAAGGGTGAACGCGGTGTTCGCCGTGTGGCTAATCAGGTATGCTAACTATGGTAAGCATATGCACTGCTCCTTGGCGGTGGTCCTTTAGTCCATGCGCTATCGCGGCACCCCCGCTAACATCTATGGCAACGGAGATTTAATCCGACATGAAGTTAGCTTTCAAATGAGCAGGGGGATTTAAGTTGCTGGGCTGAACCCCCTGCGTGTGCCCCTCTGCTGTTTCTAGCGGTCTCTGCACTCTGCTCCGTAATGCCACTAAGTTCTGCAATTCCCTGTTGCTACGGGCCTCCCCTTGTGCAGCGCGACTTATCTTAGTCAGGCGATGGGCCTGTGGAGGAGATTGGCAGGGTGTGGCCCCTCGTGCTGATCCCCGATGCCGGAGCTCCAGTAAACACGTCTTCTCTGGTCGCGTGTTAGAGCACAAGCCCCGTGCTTTGTCTTTGATGTGCACGCGCGCATGTGCCTCGCCCATCATGGGCCTAGTTAAGTAGTTCCTGGCCCAGGGGTGCTTGGGAGATGTAGTTTTGTAGGCTCTGTTCCTGCAATGAGGGCATAGAAGCCTTTTATAAGGCTGTAGTTTCTTAACCTTTGTTGGCATTTTCATTTCACAAGCATATAGATGTGTATAGACAGTCCCAACATTATCCTGCTCATAGGATCTGGAGTCTTGTCCCATGACAGTACTCCCCCCCGCACAGAAGGACCTGGGCTTGGGCTTGTCTGGATAATTCAGGTGGAATCTTTTAACTAGTCCTGGAGCATGGACATTCCGGGCTGGTTCCCAGGAACGCTCTTCTGGCCCGTATCCCACCCAATCTATGAAATAGTAAAGCCCATCTTTTCGTTGTTGGGAATTCAAAATAGCTTGCACTTCATATTCCGGATGACCCTGGACAAGTATGGGCGGTGGTCTTTCAGTACGAGTAGTAGAGTGGGCTGGCTTTAACAAGGAAACATGGAAGGTGGGGTGAATTTTCATTTGGCTAGGCAGGTCTAATCTCACTGCTACTGGATTGACTATGGCAGAAATGGTGAATGGGCCCAGGAATCAGGGTTGCAATTTACGTGGTCCAGCTAATTTAAGATTACGAGTGGACAACCATACTCTATCCCCTTGTTGGTATTGAGGATGTGTTTGCCTCTTTTTATCAGCATAGGTCTTATAGGTTGCCTTTGCAACTTCTAGGTTTTTGCGTATATGAGTCCAGATTTGCTGGGCATGGGCGTGACGTCCCATCAATGTAGGGGTATCTACTAATAAGGAATTGGTAGCTGTGGGCAAAACCCTTGGATGAAAACCATAGGCACCAAAAAACGGGGTGCACTTAGTCGAGGTATGTTCTGTGTTGTTATAGGCAATTTCTGCTAACCAGACATATTGTACCCAAGATGTTTCAGCGGTAGTGGTATAGCAGCGTAAATATTGCTGTAGGCCCTGGTTCACCTTTTCAGTTTGGCCATCGGTCTCTGGATGGTACCCCGATGACAGGCTCACTTCCATATTAATCAATTGACAGAAGGCCCGCGAAAAACCGTGAAGTGAACTGAGGACCTCGATCCGTAACCACGCGTGTCGGCAAACCATGTAACCGTACAATAGTCTGTAGAAAGAGCTCTGCTAGTTCTGCTGCTGTGGGAGTTCCCTTACATGGGATGAAATGACTCATTTTGGTGAGCGAGTCGACTACTACCAGAATCGAAGTGAAACCTTGAATGGGTGGTAGTTCCACAATTAAATCCATGGTAATTGTATGCCAGGGAGTCGGTGGTGTGGGCAGAGGTTGTAACAATCCTTCAGGTTTTTGATGGCTGGATTTTTGTCAGGCACAGACGCTACACTTGGAGACGTATAGACCCACGTCGCGATTCAGAATGTGCCACCAATAATTCCGGGCTACATTCTGCTGGGTCTTGGTTATACCCGGGTGACCTGCTGTGGGAGCATCATGACACCATTGCATGACTTCTTTTTGCAGCTGCACTGTGGGTAAGTACAGTGCCTTGGCGTAATATGGAAGCCCTTCCACTAACGAATGCTGACTCCCTCTAGAACACCAGTCCTGTAGTTCTTGTACTGACATGGCCCGGAGTACATCCTCAAAGATGTTGGGTCTTCCCACTACTCCAATAATACGCGTAGCGGGCACTATAGTGCAGGGTTCTGTTGTCTCCTTGGCTTCCCCTTCGGGGTACCTAGACAAAATATCTGCTTTTTGATTATTGACACCTGGATGATAGGTAATTAGAAAGTCAAAATCGGCAAAAAACAATGCCCAGCGCAGTTGACGTGGACTGAGGGATTTTGCCGTTTTAATAAACTGCAGGTTCCAATGGTCTGTGATCACTGTTACGGTGTGACGGGCCCCCAACAAGTAGTGTCGCCACTCTTCAAATGCAGCTTTTACCGCCAACAGCTCTCTGTCTGCGATAGCATAGTTGGCTTCTGCTGGAAGCAGTTTTCTGGAATAAAAAGCGACTGGATGCAGTAAGCCTGTTTGAGGATGTCGTTGAGATAATACAGCCCCAAGGGCGTAACTCGAGGCGTCTATCTCTACGTCGAATGGTAAAGCCAGATCTGGGTGTCTTAAGACTGGTGCTGAGGTGAAAGCCTGTTTCAAGCATTGAAACCCTTGCTCTGCGGCTTCATTCCAATGAAAGGTTTTTCCTTTTTTAAGCAATTCTGTAATGGGTGTCACTAAGTCTGAAAAATCCTTAATGAAACGCCGATAAAAATTGGCGAATCCCAGGAAGGCTTGCACTTCCTTGACCGACTTGGGAACCGGCCATTCGAGGACAGCCTGTACCTTTCGTTGATCCATTTGCACTCCTGCAGGCGTCAAGATATACCCTAAGAATTCCACCGTTGACTGGTGGAATTCGCATTTCTCGATCTTAGCATACAGATGATGTTCTCGTAAGCGTTGTAACACAGCACGCACGTGCTTTATATGTTCATGCATGCTCTCAGAGTATATGAGTATGTTGTCTATGGGCCTCATTCCGAGTATGGCGGTAAGGGATAGCGGCCACCGCTAACGAGAGCGGTGGCGGTAATCCCTTACCGCCATACTCCGAGTTCCCTTAGCGCCATGGTGCTTTTAACACCTGCTTTTAGCAGGCGTTAAATACCATGGCGCTAAGGGACCTTGATGTTAATTACGCCACCGTAATTTACGGTGGCGTAATTGACGCCTTCCCCACTCCCATTATGCCCTATGGGGCAGGAATGGGAATGGGGAAGGGTAAATGGGGATTGGGGAATTACCGCCCCGCCAACCTTGGAATGGGGCGGTAATTCCGCCAACCACCAAGGCGCTGCCGGTCCGGGTACGGCGTCAACCAAGGCGTTAATAGCGCCATTGGTTAGCGCCGTACTCGGAATGAAGCCCTATGTACACTATCGCGAATACGTCTAGGCACCCACGTAAAACCTCATCGAGAAAATGTTGGAACGCGGCAGGGGCATTACACAGACCAAAGGGCATGACCTGGTACTCGTACAAGCCGAACTTGGTCCTAAATGCCGTTTTCCATTCATCACCGGCTCGTACTCGTACCAGGTGATAAGCCCCACGTAGGTCTAGTTTAGTATAGACTTTGGCATGCCTTACCTGATCCAACAACACTGGAATAAGGGGTAGTGGATATCGGTTTTTGATTGCAATACGGTTTACTCCACGATAATCTATGCATGTTCTTAGATCACCGTTTTTTTTGGGTATGAAAAACAAAGGCGAAGATACCAGTGAGTTGGAATGTCTAATAAACCCATTCTTGAGATTGCTGTCAATATAGTTTTTTACATGTAGCGTCTCAGCTTCGGTAAGTGCATAAATCCGACTACAGGGCAATACTGCACCCGGTTCTAAATCGATACGGCAGTCAAAAGGTCTATGAGGCGGTAACGTCTCAGCAGCTTTTTACTAAATACCTTTTGGTATTCCTGATATTCTGGAGGCAGGGTGCTTAGGTCAATCCCCTCTAGCGATGTGCTACAAAGGGCATGAATGGCCGGTTGTGGTTGTACTGGCACTAGAACTTGTTGAGATGTATAACACTGCTCAAGACATTTTGCGGAAGATAGCAACACCTTGCCCTCAGACCAGATGATTTGTGGAACATGTCTAAAAAACCATGGCAGGCCCAGTATGATACCAAACTAAGGGCTGCTATCAGGTCAAACTGGATACCTTCTCTGTGATTTTGTTGACACTGGAGAGTTAGGACTTGCGTACAGCGTGTGACAGGCCCGGAACATAACACTGTGCCATCAACTGCTCTCACCGATTCAGGGATTCGTTTTTGACACAAGGGTACTCCTAATTTATGGGCATAAGCAATGTCGATAAAATTACCCGTAGCCCCGGAATCTAAGAGAAGGGTAACTGGAACCTCCTGGCCAAGAAACTCTAAAATCCCTGATATCGTTACGTGGGGAGCATAGTTATTCAAAAATCCAATGACTGGGCTAATTTCCATTGCTTGGCTCGACCGTACTACCCATACTACTGTCGAGCCGAGGCGTTTCCCTGTATCTTCGGTTTCGTGGGGCACTCCTTCACGAAGTGTCCCGTGGCACCACAATACAAACAGAGCCCCTCCTTACGTCTACGGTCCTTTTCTTCCTTCGTAAGCGGCCCCCGTATGGACCCAATCTGCATGGGTTCTTCCCCAGAGGTTCTGTCAGCAGGGCCTACTGGCTGAGGAACACGCATTTGATCCAATCATGCTACTGGACGCGGATCACCATGCCTCTTGTCTCCTCGACGTTCGGCCTGTCGGTGGTCGAGGCGTAAAGCCAAGTCCATCATGGCTGGACAGTCTCGGGGCTGGGGATCTATCTGGGCTATTAGGTCTTTCAGATCATCCCTCAGACCTTGGTAAAAGAGGGGCATCTTCTTGTCTCTAGGCCAATCTGCCTCAGCAACCAATCGGGTGAACTGAGTGACGTAGGTTACCAACTCCTTCCCCCCTTGGCGTAGGGTCAGGAGTTCCCAATCTTTACACATGGTCACCGCCTTACGGTTAAATATTCTTCCAAATTCCGACTGGAACTCCTCCCAGTCATACAATACCCCGTAATCCCCTTGTACTAGCGGATTCGCCCAGGCTGCTGCATCCCCAGTGAGGTAAGATATAACAAAGGCCGTTCTCGCTTGAGCTACCTTAAAGGACACTGGTTTGGTCAAAAAATGGAGTTGGCACTGAGTTAGGAAGGTCTGAAATTTCTGCGGGTCCCCCGAATATCTTTCAGGTGGGACCAAAAGTACTACGGATTCTGGTGCAACATGGACCTGAACTGGGGTAGAAACAGAACTTTCACGTGGTAGGGGGGACTGTTGTGCGGTCAGACTACGCACTTGGGTTGCTAATACTGCATAGTCCTGCCTTGTAGCAGCGAGTTCAGCCTGCAAGTCTTGTAGGACTTTAGTGAGCTCCTCCATGGTCAGGCGATTCGTACCACTCGGGGACCCGATACACTTGGGCTTGTGCTACTGTCAGCAGTCTGGCTTCCAGGTCCAGGAGTGGCACGAACCAACCATCCCCCGTGCGGTCTGGGTGCCTGCAAGCGTAAGCTCACACAGGCCTCCGAGACCCCAGTGGGGAAAGAGGGTTAGGGAATCGCTGGTTGGATGGGTTCAGCTTGCGAGGGTCACCGGAAAGAGGTGCAGGAGACGGGAAGTGGATAGGACAAGGGGACACAGGAAAACACAATCAAATGCAGTTACATTACATTTCAAACAAACATGCACTCAACACAGTGTGAAGTAGAAAGGCACTTAGCTCTGGGGTGAGTGCTGGCCTCCTGCCTGCGCACTCTCAGGTCCGGTTTTGGAGAAGTATCAGTGCTGCAAAGAGAGCAGGAATTACTACACGTGTTTCTTCACATTCACATATAACACACACAGCCCATGCGCCAGATTAGTGCCCCCTTCAGAGTTAGCCTTCATTCTCCAGCCTTCGTGTTAGTTGCATGCAACGCAATGATTTTTGCTCTTGCTGTGCGGTCCTAGCCGCACGTGGCTCCGCATGGAACCTATGTCATGGATTGCTAGGTTTTAGTTAGATGCGCCCCCTCAGACGACAGTTCGTGCTTTCTGCCGCACGTGGCTAGTCGCGACTTATGAGTCGCACAAATCAAGGGTGAACGCGGTGTTCGCCGCGTGGCTAATCAGGTATGCTAACTATGTTAAGCATATGCACTGCTCCTTGGCGGTGGTCCTTTAGTCCGCGCGCTATCGCGGCACCCCTGCTAACATCTATGGCAACGGAGATTTAATCCGACATGAACTTTTAAGTTGCCGGGCTGAACCCCCTGCGCGTGCCCCTCTGCTGCTTCTAGCGTTCTCTGCATTCCGCTCCGTAATGCCACTAAGTTCTGCAATTCCACGTTGCTACGGGCCTCCCCTTGCGCAGCGCGACTTATCTTAGTCAGGCGAGGGGCCTGTGGAGGAGATTGGCGGGGTGTGGCCCCTCGTGCTGATCCCCGATGCCGTAGCTCCGGTAAACACGTCTTCTCTGGTCGCGTGTTAGAGCACAAGCCCCGTGCTTTGTCTTTGAGGTGCACGCGGGCATGTGCCTCGCCCATCATGTGCCTAGTTAAGTAGTTCCTGGCCCAGGGGTGCTTGGGAGATGTAGTTTTGTAGGCTCTGTTCCTGCAATGAGGGCATAGAAGCCTTTTATAAGGCTGTAGTTTCTTAACCTTTGTTGGCATTTCCATTTCACAAGCATATAAATGTGTATAGACAGTCCCAACATTATCCTGCTCATAGGATCTGGAGTCTTGTCCCATGACACAACCACTGATGCCCCAGCACAACACCATGTACAGATGTGAACTACCAACTAACGATGCAGTGCCGAACGGCACTGTCGTACCCTACTGGGGAGTGAGTGTGTTGAGGAATAACCCTTTTACTTTCCCTGGCACCAACACATACCCTGACTAGGATAGGCCACAGAGAGCTCTGTTGCCCAGTCCTGTCCATGACAGTGCACCCTGATGAGGAACCCTTGGTGGGCACTGAGATAGGTAACAAGCAATTCATCTTCATGGTTGACACATGTGCCACCAAATCATGTATCAGTGAGTGAAGCTTCCAACTATCAGGTGAAACTCTTGACATACAGGGCTTCTCTGGGGCTGTCACCATGGTTCCCTACACAAGGAAAGAGCATATGAAAATAGGAGGAAAAAAGGTATGTGCACCGCTGTTGTACTCTCAGAGTTCCACAATAAATGTGTTGGGGCGGGACCTGTTAAGCAAATTGAATATGACCATTTTCTTCACAGACAAAGGAATAGTGTGTGCCACCCCAAGCATGTGTGCCATAAGAGCAATGGTCAGAAAGCATGTGAGGGGACGAGAGGCAGTGGTTCGCTGTATTCCTGTGGACACAAATAGGTTTGTGTATGGCATACCAGTGCATCTCGAGGCGGTGCCCCTAATTGATAAGGCCTGTTGGCGAGTGCCATCTGACTTCATTTTCTGGCCTGTGGTGACCCCTGAATTAGTGGCAGTAACAATACTCTCCCTAGATTTAAAGGGTCTGCTGGTGTCAGCTAAGAGGATTGTTATAGTCAGGACTGACACAGAGGGTTGAGAGTGGCGCACGGCATTGTGTAATGACCCTACCATGCCTCTCAGTGAAGTGACTGATGGTGACTTGTTTGAGGATCGACCAGATGATGGTGAGATTGTGCTAGAAATTTCTATCCGTAGTGACATCATGCCTGCTATTCTGAGAAACGGAGAACAGCTGTTCCTCCCCATTGAAGTAAATGAGGGAAGGGAGTGTGTTCTCGCCAGAGTATGCCTGAATAAAGCTTCTCAGGAAACTCCCAAAAGATCAGACCATTCCCACATTAAATTGATTGAAAAGTGGGAAATAGGCCTGGAACCTCCCAATTCCAAACATCTCCTGCCTAGCAGGTCTATGTTAAAAGTCTCCATTGGTGATAAAATCATAGAGCATAATTGTTAGGTCATGCGAGATGTCATCTCTGCCTTCTGCTTAGGCAGTCACATTCCCAATCAATTTGAAATTAATGTGGACCTCATTAATTTTAAAGTCTGGTCCCAACTCGGGGGAAACCCCATGGGCTTTGACAATCCTGAAAAGGCATTTTGGTCATCTCAGTTGCTACTGTATGCTGTTGAAATTCAAATTGGAGAGGATGTCACCATCCCAGGATGGATCTGACAATTCCCAATCTCCCTAAAAATTAAGAGAGGACAGATACTCCAAAACCCAAATGCTTATGTACATTTAAATCATCATTTCCAACAGCAGGGATTGGGTTTGAACCCAACACCATTAATTGAACTAGAAAAGAACACCATTCCAATATTGGTGGATAGCAGTGACCCTAGGAGTATCACTCTTGGTGCAGACACCGTTATTGGAATGTTGCTTGATGACCAACATTTCTCCATTGACTGCTACGACTGTGACAATGATATACTGCCAGAAAAGAATTTTACCCGGCCAGGGGGGGGGAATTTCTTGGTGTAAACTACCTGTCCTTACGTGGGGGTAGAGGTGACATGTGACATCCGGAAGGATAAGGTGATATTCCAGGTCAACTGTGATTGCCTCTCCTATCTGAAAACTCCAGTCAACACCATAACCAGAGATCTCGACACGCAGCTGGAGGATTCCACGGAGATTGCAAAACCCAAGGTCTTGCCAGGCTTCAGAAAGATGGTTGAGGAATGGGTCAACCTCGCTGATGCCCGTGAGACCAAGGAGCAAAAGCAAAAGCTGAAGCAGGTGTTTTTAGATTTTCAAGAAATCTTTGCTGTGGCCTTGTATGACTGTGGTCGCACCGAGATACATTCTACTTCCATACCCATGGACCCTGGGATGACTCCTGTATTTGTGAAGCCATATCGGTTAGTTCTCGCATCTATAGAGTCACTCACAGCAATCATCAAGAACCTAGAGTCCTGTGTGATAATCCGCGCTGTCCACAGTACCTTTAACAATCCGGTACTGGGGATACTAAAACCTAATGGCCAGTGGAGACTATGAGGAGACGTTAGGGAGCTGAACAAACAGGTCCCCATTTCCTGATGGCCTCTTCCCTACATTGACGAGGGACTGGCCCAGATACAGGGGTCAAAGGTGTACACCGCCATTGACATGACCAACAGATACTGGACAGTACCTGTAAGTAGGGAAGACCAGTACAGGCTGGCCTTCACCATCCGGAGGCAGCAGTACACATGGACCTGAACTCCCTTTGGATATATAAACGCTGGCAATGAATTTAACATCTTTTTGCATAAGTCCATGCCCAAAGTGGGTGAAAGGGGTAACCTGGCCTATTTGAATGGTGTTCGAATTAAAAGCCCAAATGTGGAGGAACACATAGTGGAAATCTGCTATGTTCTGACCTAGTTGAAGGAAGCCGGAGCGAAACTGTCCTTCCAGAAGGCGCAGTGTTGTAGTACCCGCGTGAACTTCTTAGGGCATGAAATCACCCTTGCGGATCTCTGTCTCCAGACGAAAAAGGAAGAAGCCTTATTAAAATTAAAGACCCCACCACTCTGCATGAACTAAGGAGTCTTCTTGGACTGACTAACTACAGTAAAAAGTTCATAGAGGATTACGCAGAGGTCACAAGACCCATGGTCCATTTATCAAAGGCTAGGGTCAAGTGGGAGCGGGATCCAGAACAAGCCGAGGCAGTGAAACAACTGAAGAGAAGCCACTCACAAGCGCCTTGTCTAGCTTACCCCATCAAAAACAAGGAGTTCTTCTTGGAGACGGGGTTCTCAAATACATGCTTAACAGCATTGTTATACCAGAAGCATGACAAGGTCAATAAAGTCATGTCCTATGCGAGTTAGACTTTATCCTACGTGGAGGCAAAAAAAATCAACGATTGTGAAAAGGCACTCCTGGCAATGGGGTGGGCATTGAAAAACTGTGGGCATTGAAAAATGACCACCTGTTTATCCAGGGGGAGCACATCATCGTCGAGACACCTCACCAGCTTTTGCAATACCCCCAAAGTGACAGAATCCAGGCAGGGAATGTAACTAATTCCAGAATGACTTCCTGGATTCTGTTCATGCAAGGTTTTCCTGTGAAGGTCAGATGTGGCTAAAACAAGAAGAGTCCCCTCGCGCAAGGTTTGGCTGACTTGCATGATTGTGTCCGAGAAAACTGTCTTGAGGACTAAAGTCTCAAAACCCAGGACAACATGAAGGCATACCTTAATTCCCCATACAAAGTCTATGAAGAAGACTCATGCCAGGGGATGCCCACAGTTCATGTGGACGGGTGCTCCTACCATGTTGATAACAACAGGGAAAAGGAACTGGTGGCCGGCGTTGGGAATGCCTGGGTGAATGATGCCCCGGAATCCTCTGCTGGGTACAAGATCAGTCCCTGAAGCAGTCAGGTGGCAGAGTTGATGGCGGTTCACCAGGCCATCCTCACTGCCGTTCAACACCGACTCCACAAACTGGTCACAATCACTGATTCATATCATGTCCGGAACGGGTTTGTGGAGCACATGATTAATTGGAAAACCATAGGCATACTGTGTGTAACTGATAAACCACTCAAGCATGGCAAACTAATACAATCCATTGATGATCAAGTCTAATGGGAAGACCATCTAGTGGAAGAAGATCAAGGGTCATTCCAGAATAGAGAGACCAGACAAAACTGGAAATGACCTGGCTGACCAGTTGGCCAAAACCAGAGCCATCCAGGGAGATCTCCTTGCGGTCGAGTCCCTGTTGGGGGAAATCCAGGTCGCTGCCATCACCAGGTCCCAATATCTTGCCCAAAATGAACTCTCAACTGCCTAGTGGAGTAAGGAGACCCCCGATCCTGATTTGATCATGGCACAAAAAGGGGATCAGATTATTGGAAAATGTTTACAACACATTGAAAACCCTGTGAATTTGCCTCAGACCGTAACGGATTACGACGGGAAAGAGGATCTACGGGTCTTGATAAAATTTCCCCAAATTTTCCGAATCCAAGACAATTTGTTGGTAAGGAGATCCATCTCAGGATGTGACCAGTGGAAGGTACCTACCTCATTCTGAAGCCTGATGCTAAGCCACGCCCATGACGCAGCCACAACCAGTCTTCGGGGGTATCATACTACTGTGGAAATCTTGCGAGAGGTCACATACTGGCCACACATGGGTCAGGACCTCGACCAATATTTGAAGGGGTGTCTTGTGTGTGCACAATTTCAGCCAAGTTAACTCATACACCAAGCCCCCCTCCAGAAAAGGGGGATGACACTGCCTTGGTCAGAGTTACAAGCAGATTACTTTGTGCCAGTGATTCACTCCTCTAGGGGAAACAAGTACATGTTAACAGTAACATTCTTGAATACCAAATGGGTAGAATGTCTCCCGGACCCAAATTTCAAGGCAGAAACAGCAGCTGCCCTGATGATCAACCACATCTTCTCACATTTTGGCCTTCCCCAAAGGATTGAGTCGGACCGAGAAAGTCACTTCACCAGTGAAGTGATGACAAAGATGTGGGAGATACTTGGGGTAAAGAGAAAACTCCATATTGCCTTCCGCCAAGCCACTAGTGAGGGAGTTGAAAGGTACAACAAAACAATTTTGTGCATTCTTAAGAACTCTGCAGCTAGTTTGGACATCCGACTCACGCTTATCCCGATGGCCATCAGGTCTACACCATCTTCAGCAACCAAAATGTCTCCATTTGAGCTAACAACTGGACGAAAAAGTGGTGCTTCCCAGCATCTGCTCTACAGAACACAAGAGCAGACACTAATTAATGCATTCACAACACACAAATATATTGAAAATCTGAGAAAACACCTTCAGCATGATTTTGCATACGCTCAGCAGAATCTGTAAAAATCGGCAGACGGGATGAAAACCCACTACGATTTAAAGACTACTAAAATGAATATCAAGTAGGAGACAGGGTCTACTTGTACAATTTTTAGAGGAACCAGACTAAAGAGCAGAAATCCCTCCCCTCCTGGCGCGGCCCCTTTGAAATTGTAGACAAAATTTCACCTTTCGCCTATAAGATCTGCATCCCAAAGGAAAACAGTCAGAAGAAAAATGGGTCCACATAAATCAGTTGAAAAGCTGTCACCACAGACACGCATTGCGGCTGACTGATGGGCCAAATGAAAATCGAGCAGAGGAACCATCTAAAGAATGAAAAAAAAGGAGGAAAAAGCAGATGGGAGCATTTAGATGTATAGGTATATCTATATAACAGGGAGTAATTTACTTGGTGTTATTGTAAAAATGAAAAAAAAACATGAACATTGCAAGTTGTGGTTGTTCCATTGTTGTAAATCTTCCGAGAAAAATGTTTGGAAAAAGTACTAAAACTTGTTTTTGTCTCTCTTCTTTTATTAAATTAACATCCTTAAATTCCAGCCTGGAGAGGAACAACCCAAGGACCTGGAAAGAGGGAGCCACACCACACTCTCCAACCCAAAGTTGGGAGTGCCTCTCCCTGATGAAGGATAATTACACCAAAGGAAACCCCTCTCTTCCCTACTCTTCCCCAACAAAAGTCATGGAAGAGCAGGGGGGATATGTGTCTTGCATTTAAAGGTAATAAGCAGACATTCCTCTCACCTAAAACACTGAATTTAAACATTGCCATAAAAACGGCTGTGCTTTGCTTTCCCTGGCACATGTGTGGAAAGTATTTGAACATTTCACAAAGAACGGATCAGCATTTGCTATTCTTTCTTCTGAATAATAAGAAGTTATGGCCTGCATTCAAAAACAGCCCTGCATTTGTTGTTCTTGCATCTGAATAATAGGAAGTTATGCCCTGCATTCAAAAATGGCTCTGTGTTTGCTTTTCTTGCATCTGAATAACAAGAAGTTATGCAATGCATTCAAAACAACCCAGCATTTGCTTTTCTTTCATTTGAATACCAAAAGGTCATACACTAAATCCAAAGACAGCCTTGTCTTACTGATTATTCACATAAGGGACAATGATTTCCACACTGCAACCTGACACTGCTTTTGTTTTCCCTTTCATGTGAACAGCAGCGCTCTAAAACACTGTAAATGAAAAAAACGGCTTGGCTTTTGATTTTTTTTTTCCATGTGAAATCAATGAACCCAGTGCAGGGGGCCTATCCCTCTGTGTCAATGGACCAACACCAGATGCAAACTCACTCAAAAATGACAAATTAAAGAATCCCATGACCTAAAGAAAAATGACTTTTAAAAAGCCACTGTGAAAGGGTAGCTTACACAGAAACTGTCAGTGAAATATCTTGTGGGTGGGGTGTTGACAAAAGCCATGTACATTATGTTTTCCCCACAAGACTTCATCACCTTGCAAGGGACTCAGAATACCAGAAGAAAAAAAACTGTTTTTGGGCTTAGGAACAAAAATCAATTGAAAGCCTTGCCTCCCACTGGAAGTCACACCTAAAAGTGAAATATTCTGCAATGACATGTGATGTAACTGTGGGAGTAATAGTTCCCCGCTCTGCCAGAATGGAAGGCAGTACTAGGAGGGAGGACAAAGAAAGCAAGTGTGGCTAGAGCCTGACCATGAAGTGTGCGTTCCTCCTGCACCCACTACCAAGGACAAACTGACAAACTTCAAAGGGTGTAATACAAATCTTTGGTCACCAGTTGAGTCAGGGGAAGACAGTTGGCTGTGGGGGATGAAGCACTGCCCTCCCATATGTGACAGATTCTCCAAATTGACATTAAAGGATTGATTGGTTTTAGGCATTTTTTGCAGCACTCAGAATGAGAAGTCATTTCATTTTCTGCTGTTTTTCCATGTGATTTCCAGGCAGATGCTTAGAGACTAAGTGCATGTTTCCACGACTCTGTGGACCGACATAGCCAGTAAAGACTAGTATCTATTTTGTATGGTGGTGGCTAGTATAAATATGAAGTTAGGAAACATAACACAGTTTTGCTAAAAAGTTGACCTAAGAACAAACAGTAATAAATGCCAAAAAGACAGATGGTGCGCACTCCTCTTGAACCAATGATGCCAGGGGGAGGAATGGAAGATTGTCCTATCAAAGGATAGGAGTAAGTCTAGAGTACACCCTCTGGATTGTAAAGTGAATGATGTAATTCTGGTTATATAAGGGGGGACTGTACACACAGGCAGGGACAGACACACACAAGAATCCATGGAGATAGGAGAAGAAGGACGGAGAGGAGGCAGCTGAACCATACCAAGGAGAGTGCAGAGACCAGACCCCTTGCCTAGCTGTCCAGAGTGTCCCGAGATCCAGCTGGCTGTCCAGAATCCCATTCAAGAGAGTGCAGAGACCAGACCGCTTGCCTAGCAGTCCAGAGTGTCTTGAGATCCAGCTGGCTTTCCAGAATCCCAAATCAAGTCTTACTTTGCAGATATTCCCATTGAAAACCCCATTGAAAATCCCATTGAAAATCCTATTGAAACCCCATTGAAGATCCCACTGAAAAGTCCCAAACTGCCACTATATTTCATTCACCTTTCCATAGAACAATCTCTATTAGCCTGTGTATGTTAGCATATTCCTTTGATACATCTTTCAGTTGTCTGTATAAGTCCTCAGTATCATTTTGAAACAAATCAATTAATTCCCCCATTGGAATTCAAGTTCAAAATTGTTTACCATTCAAAATCAACAATTTTGTTGAGTGTTTTTGTTAACTATAGTCATTAAAGTATAGCCTCAACAGAATTAGTCTCAGTGTAACTGAAAATCGATTTTGCCCGTGTATTGTATGCATTACCCTACAAACTCCTAATTTACTCTGTCCTATTAAAAACCCCAAGCCCTAATCCCATTGAGAGCAATCCCTTTAGCCTAGAATCCTATCTGTCATGTGCCTCTGTCCTTGTCCTTAAAAAACGATTTTTGATTTTGAAAGCTAAACCATTTCCTTAGCTACCTGTCATTGTAAATCCTGTCTAAAACGAATTTCCATTTGCCATTTGTATTTATTTTTCCTTTTGCATTTGCTTTCTCCCCCCAAAAAAACAATTTTCCTACCTCATCTCCACATTGTTCTGTGAACTGATCAGTAGTCTATAAGCTTCCCTATCTCCTCATGTGTAGCACACACAAATATCCTTTTATTCTGTCCCATAGCAGTTGTGAGTAGCTGAGCGAGTAATGAGCAAAATCCGATTCTGCCGTTTTACTTCAAAAAAGGGTTTTCATTTTGTTTTCTGACTTCCCTTCTTGGGTGTATGGGTTTTATTCCAAATCCGATGTTTCTCTCTCTATCCTTACTCCGTGCCACTGCCTTCCATTCAAAGGAATTAAGATAGCTGATGGTTGGGGGTGAATGTTGCATGGGGGAGTGCTAAACCTTGATGCTATCACTTGATAAAAAAACATAATTTTTCCTGTGCTAAAATATCTCAACCAGTTATTCTGTAGGAAGCATTACATTTGGGTTGCCACATATTAGTGGCTGTTGTATTTCGAATATGTTTTCTTATTCATTAAATAATAAATTAATAAATGTCTTATTGATACACACTGGCCTGGTTCCTAGTCAATTGTGACATGGGGTTTTTGTGAAGGTTGGGTGTGAGACAGGTTGGGGGCCTACTCAAATAAAAGAACCTGTGGTTTATTAGAAATAAAAAGTGCTTTATTGTACGCCACATTCAGTGTCGGGGAAGGAGTCCCTGACTCCAGTGTGCCGTGCTATAAAACCGTGACAATATGGTTCATGCTTGGTTATCTATCTAGTAATCAATGGTAACAAGTCAGCATTTCAAATGTTCCTTTGCCTGTCGGTGCTTTTGACACAGGTGAAGTCACAACTTGTTCATGAAAGCATGTGACATTCAAGTGCAGTGGTGAAGGGGATTAGGGGAAACAGCAAAGGACATGGAGTAGTTTGTGGTGTGCTCTAGTGCACCCCGGGATGTAGCTATTCTGTATTTGTGTGGACTGGGAGCTTTCACTGCTGCTGTGAAATGTGGACCTGTTCTGTGCGAGAAGGAAGCTTGCACTGCTACCCATGCTCTTCCTGTTCTGTGTAAGAGGGAAGTTTTTACTGCTGTCCATTCTCTTCCTGTTCTGTGTAAGAGGGAAGCTTGCACTGCTGCCCATGCTCTTCCTGTTCTGTGGTGTAAGAGGGAAGGTTACACTGCTGTCCATTCTCTTCCTGTTCTGTGTCAGATAGAGGCTGGCACTGCTACTCAAGCTCTTCTTGTTCTGTGTAAGAGGGAAGCTTGCACTGCTACCCATGCTCTTCCTGTTCTGTGTAATATGGAATCTTCCACTACTACTGGGACCTGTGTTCCTGTTCCGTGTCAGATGGAGGCTTGCTCTGCTACCCATGCTCTTCCTGTTCTGTGTAAGAGGGAGGCTTGCACTTCTGCCCATGCTCTTCCTATTCTGTGTTATAGGGAAGCTTGCACGGCTTCTCTGAAGTGTGTACCTGTTCTGTGTAGGAGGGATGCTTGCACTGCTGCGCATGCTCTTCCTGTTCTTTGTGAGAAGGAAGCTTGCACTGCTGTCCATTCTCTTCCTGTTCTCTGTCAGATTGAGGTGTGTACTGCTGCCCATGCTCTTCTTGTTCTGTGTAATAGGGAAGCTTGCACGGCTGCTGTGAACTGTGTACCTGTTCTGTGTAAGAGGGATGTTTGCACTGCTGCCCATGCTCTTTCTGTTCTGTGTAAGAGGGAGGCTTGCACTTCTGCCCATGCTCTTCCTGTTCTGTGTTATAGGGAAGCTTGCACAGCTGCTGTGAACTGTGTACCTGTTCTGTGTAGGAGGGATGCTTGCACTGCTGCGCATGCTCTTCCTGTTCTGTGTGATAGGGAAGCTTGCACTGCTGTCCATTCTCTTCCTGTTCTGTGACAGGTGGAGGCTTGCACTGTTACCCATGCTCTTCCTGTTCTGTGTAAAATGGAATCTTTCACTGCTACTGGGAACTGTTTACCTGTTCTGTGTAAGAGGGAGGCTTGCACTGCTGCCCATGCTCTTCCTGTTCAGTGTCAGGTGGAGGCTTGCACTGCTGCCCATTCTCTTCCTGTTCAGTGTCAGGTGGAGGCTTGCACTGCTGCCCATGCTCTTCCTGTTCAGTGTCAGGTGGAGGCTTGCACTGCTGCCCATGCTCTTCCTGTTCTGTGTCAGATGGAGGCCTGCACTGCTGCCCATGCTCTATCTGTTCTGTGTAGGAGGGAAGCTTGCACTGCTGTCCATTCTCTTCCTGTTCTGTGACAGGTGTAGGCTTGCACTGTTACCCGTTCTCTGTCAGATTGAGGTGTGCACTGCTGCCCATGCTCTTTCTGTTCTGTGTAAGAGAGAGGCTTGCACTTCTGCCCATGCTCTTCCTGTTCTGTGTTATAGGGAAGCTTGCACAGCTGCTGTGAACTGTGTACCTGTTCTGTGTAGGAGGGATGCTTGCACTGCTGCGCATGCTCTTCCTGTTCTGCGTGAGAGGGAAGCTTGCACTGCTGTCCATTCTCTTCCTGTTCTGTGTAAGAGGGAGGCTTGCACTGTTACCCATGCTCTTCCTGTTCTGTGTAAAATGTAATCTTTCACTGCTACTGGGAACTGTTTACCTGTTCTGTGTAGGAGGGAGGCTTACACTGCTGCCCATGCTCTTCCTGTTCTGTGTACGATGGATTCTTTCACTGCTACTGGGAACTGTTTATCTGTTCTGTGTAGGAGGGAGGCTTGCACTGCTGCCCATGCTCTTGTTGTTCTGTGTAAGATGGAATCTTTCACTGCTGCTGTGAACTGTTTATCTGCTCTGTGTGGGAGGAAGGCTTGCACTGCTGCTGTGAACTGTGTACCTGTTCCGTGTAAGTGGGAGGCTTGCACTACTCTTCATGTTCTGTGTCAGATGGAGGCTTGCACTGCTGCCCATGCTCTTCCTGTTCTGTGTGGGAGGGAGGCTTGCACTGCTGCCCATGCTCTTCCTGTTCTGTGTAAAATGGAATATTTCACTGCTGCTGTGAACTGTGTATCTGTTCTGCGTAAGAGGGAGGCTTGCACTGCTGCCCATGCTCTTCCTGTTCTGTGTGGGAGGGAGGCTTGCACTGCTGCCCATGCTCTTCCTGTTCTGTGTAAAATGGAATATTTCACTGCTGCTGTGAACTGTGTATCTGTTCTGCGTAAGAGGGAGGCTTGCACTGCTGCCCATGCTCTTCCTGTTCTGTGTCAGATGGAGGCCTGCACTGCTGCCCATGCTCTATCTGTTCTGTGTAGGAGGGAGGCTTGCACTGCTGCCCATGCTCTTCCTGTTCTGTGTCAGATGGAGGCCTGCACTGCTGCCCATGCTCTATCTGTTCTGTATAGGAGGGAGGCTTGCACTGCTGCCCATGCTCTATCTGTTCTGTGTAGTAGGGAGGCTGGCACTGCTGCCCATGCTCTTCCTGTTCTGTGTAAAATGGAATATTTCACTGCTGCTGTGAACTGTGTATCTGTTCTGCGTAAGAGGGAGGCTTGCACTGCTGCCCATGCTCTTCCTGTTCTGTGTCAGATGGAGGCCTGCACTGCTGCCCATGCTCTATCTGTTCTGTGTAAGAGGGAGGCTTGCACTGCTACCCATCCTCTTCCTGTTCTGTGTGGGAGGGAGGCTTGTACTGCTGCTGTGAACTGTGTATCTGTTCTGCGTAAGAGGGAGGCTTGCACTGCTGCCCATGCTCTTCCTTTTCTGTGTCAGATGGAGGCTTGCACTGCTGCCCATGCTCTTCCTGTTCTGTGTCGGATGGAGGCTTGGACTGCTACCCATCCTCTTCCTGTTCTGTGTGGGAGGGAGGCTTGTACTGCTGCTGTTCTGTGTATCTGTTCTGCGTAAGAGGGAGGCTTGCACTGCTGCCCATGCTCTTCATGTTCTGTGTCAGATGGAGGCTTGCACTGCTGCCCATGCTCTTCCTGTTCTGTGTCAGATGAAGGCTTGCACTGCTGCCCATGCTCTTCCTGTTCTGTGTCAGATGGAGGCTTGCACTGCTATCCTACCCATGCGCTTCCTGTTCTGTGTTTGTGCGGAGGCATGAGTGGAAGTGGTTGTGTACGTATGGATGCATGTTCTTTTTTTTACTGCGTTTAGTTGTCTGTCAACATGAAAGCATCTTTTCGTAATATATGGACAGTCTTAATGTGAAGGCAATATGCTGGGGCTACTTACCAGATGTAGTAAGTGTGAGGATGCGGGTTGAGCTTCAGAGGTGTTCACACAGGGTCTAGTGGCGATATTACAGATAATGCTTTTACTGATCTGTACTGTCATAAATCTTGTTATAAATCTTATCATGTCTGATGTTGCTGCCTAATGAAATAATTTAGAATTAAGCCTTTTTGACTGACTGACAAGTGCAAAAGAATGAACGTACATCAAACAATCAATCACGAGGGACGCATCACATTAAAAACAACCTAGACGAGGAGTTTTGAGGGAGGAACATTGTCTAGAGAAGGTAGAAGTTTGCAAAGAAAAAGTTTTCGGAGCTAAGAAGGTAAAATATTGAAAGTGAGTTTGTGTGCGAAGGCAGTGGGGCCAAGGAGCAGTCCCAAGAAATGACGTGGGAGTACACAGTGGCCAAGAACGAACATACCTATTGGCTGCTAGCCTATTTGTGTAACTGGTTTTCACTGCTCTGCCAAAGTTGAATCTGGGGGTTCTTTCATTACAGTCTATAAGACAGTCAGTTAAATGTGTTGGGAATTACGCACTTATATGGACTTTGGGGGTAGGACATGAGTTGCAATTAAATGGAATTAGGCGGTAGGAAAAGAGATGCACTGCGAGGGATTGTTGGGGGTGGGAAGGGTGCTGCTCCTAGATAGAATTCCATGGGGCGAGGGGGGGTAGGAATGCTGTTGCACTATTTTGTGGACTCCCTGCTCACTGTGCTCAGAGAGGCACACCTCCACCTCACTGATGAGACCCAACAAGGCAGAAACACGTCTATGGGGTTGCTGTTGGTACTCTTGTTCAGATGGGAATTGCCATAGCATTTTGGTGCTGGACAAAGACTGATATGAAAATGGATATTTCCCATCTGTGAAAGGAACAGTGAGCAAAAAGCGATGGCTGCAAACTCTCATAGTGAGAAAAAAAACACAGAACAGGTTATCATGCCATCTTCTTTCTGGAGAGGGGCACCTGCTAGCATTTTTGAAAAATGGACTATTGTGTTAGCTTGTCCCTTCACACAAATATTTAAGTTAATGTCCAGGACCCAGAACTCTGAAGATCACAGGGAGAATTGGCCTAATCTGCCCCTTTCTTTTTGAACTTGCCTATTCATTGCCTATTCATTCAGGTTACCCATGTTCTGCATTTGGCAAATTGTATACATTAGCCATATGCTCCCTGCTGCACCCTGGAATGGACATTCTATAACATCTTTACTGTGTTGGGTTCTGGATTGTTGGGGTAGGACATGAATAACAATTAGATGGCTTTTTGGGGTAGGAAATGTATTGCACTTGGATGGATTGTTGGGGGGGGGGGAATGTATCACACCTAGATGGATTGTTGGAGTAGGAAATGTGTCACACTTGGATTGTTGGGGATATGAAATTAATCACACTTAGATGGAATATTGTGGTACAAAACGTATTGCACTTGGATGGAATTATGGGGATGGGAAATGTACCACACCTGGATGGAGTGTTGCGGTGGGTGATGTACCAAACGTAGATGGATTGTAGGGGTTGGAAAATGTATCACACTTAGATGAATTGTTGGGATAGGAAAGGTTATGCACTTGGATGGATTGAATGGAGTGTTGGGGGGTAGGACATGTATCACACTTTTGGGGGAGGGAAATGTATCACTCTTAGATGGAATATTGGGATAGTAAATGTACCACACATCGATGGATTGTTGAGGGTATGAAATGTATCACACTTAGATGGAGTGTTGGGGTAGGAAATGTATTGTACTTGGATGAATTTTGGAGGTGGGAAATGTACCACACATAGATGTATTGTTGAGGGAAGGAAATATATCACACTTAGATGGAGTTTTGGAGGTAGGAAATCTACCACATTTAGATGCATTGTTGGGGTAGGAAATCTATTGCACTTGTATGTAATTTTGGGGGTTGGAAATGTGGCACACTTAGATGGATTGTTGGTGGTAGGAAATGTATCACATGTAGATGGAGTGTTGGTATTAGGAAATGTATCACAGTAAGATGGTGTCACGGCTAATCGCGTTGCCCACAGTGTGATGCCTGACTTCGACATGGCGGATTGCACGGACATGCCTGATTCCAACATGGCGGACCTCGCGGACCGCTACAGTGTGTGTAGCGGTCTAGTCGTTGCGCCCCATCATGCTTTGCGATGTCTCCGGGACGGAATGCCGACGGCTTATCAACCTGCTCATCCCGAACGAGGACGCGTTGCTACTCTCCAAGGAGCTGGCGAACGCTACGTGAGTTCGTGTTAGGGAATCTCTTACTCCCTCTCTTCAGCCTTGCCTTTGTTAGCTTCTAATAATTATGACTGTGCTCCTTTTGATCTTTACAGACCTTTGTTTTTGATGTGTGTTTGTGGTTTAGGACGTCTCGGTGCCTTTCAGTCTCGTGAGTTCTCAGCTACTAATCGTTGAAGAAGTTGTTTCCTGCCACCGTCTCCTACCGGCTTGGTTCCCTAGTGGTAGGCACTTGTTTAGTTTGGAGCATTAAGAGGGGTTTTGGTCTCTTCACCTGTGGATTCTTAGTTTAGTTTTTGTTTATAACTCAGATCCACCACCTTTTGACTTCATTCCTTCTGGACATCTGTTACCTCTAAATATTGAGAGGGTTTCTGGTCATTCTCGGTAAGATTGCCTTCAGGTCTTATCCTTGATTATAGGTGGCTCCGAGTTTTCCTTTCGTTTGTGTGTTTAACATCCTTGTGCCTTGCTCTGCATTGTCTAGCGTGCCCAGTCTCTTGTTCCATCCCTGGTCATCTACTATTCACATTTCAAGGCCGTGTTACCAACAGATCCTTTGGTAAGATTCCTGCTTCAGGGGTAATCTATCTAATGTCTAGGCAACTTTAAGACTACTCATTCTGTCTCTCTATCTTTCATCAGCCGGCCTGGCATTGTTGCTCTGGCCCCGATCTTCTAAAGACACGACCAGTCATCTCCGAAACTCCCGGGATAGCTTCACCTACTCCACGGGACTTCTCAAGGAGTCTACGTTCTCTAGCAGCTCCACAGGGTTTTATTCCCCAAGAGGGTTTCCCTGGGAACCTTCCTCTGCCCTGGCCTTTGTGCCGGTTCACTGGGAGTTTCTCGGGGGGAATTCTATTTGTCATCGAACCTCATCATCCCTTGTTCCATTTCCCAGGTGAGAGACCTTTTTGTTTCTATGTAATCCTCACACGGGCTCTCTCTGAATGAGATTCCGTAAAGTTTTGTTTATAGTCATAACAGTTAGCAACGCCCGAAATAAGAAGTGACACTGTTTTCACTTGCCCCTGGTGAGGAATACATTTTGACTATAAGTCTAGGATGGATCCACAGCAGCAGCAGATTCAACAATTGATTGCTGCAGTGCAATCCCTGACTAACGAAGTTCAGCAATTGCAACAAGACAACACCTCCTTGAGACAGCAGCAGCAGCATGCGTCTCAACAGATTGCACAACAAGCTAATATATCTCGTATCCCCTATTGTTCCGAGGTTTCTCCCGGACCTCTTCCGGGTGGGCAATTCGATGGAAACCCGCATAGGGTGAAGGAGTTCCTTGAGGCATGTGCGGTGCAATTCGCATTTAAAGAACATTTCTTTCATACGGACCGGGATCGGGTTGGCTACATGGTATCTCAGATGGTAGGACCCGCATTGGCTTGGGTTACTCCTTTAGTTACAAATAATAACCCATTATTGGACTCCTACACAGCCTTCTGCAATAGCGTTCGTACTATGTTTGGGCGACAGGAGATCAGGGTTGCTTCACAAGAACATCTATTGGATCTCAAGCAGGGCAATCTGGACATACTGGCGTATATCACAAAATTTAAACAAATGGCCAGTGAGACCACATGGTCGGACGATGCGCAGGTCACATTATTTAGGAGGGGTTTATCAGAAGATCTCAAGGACGAGGTCTCCAGAGTTCCACGTCCCACCACTCTCACAGAGTTCATCGCCCTAGTGATGCAGATCGATTATCGTATGAAGGAGAGGATGACTGAAAGGAGAAAGGGTAGGTTCGCAAGGACATCCTTTGTCCCCTCAGCCTCTAAACCCCCGCCAACAGAGGAACCTATGGAACTTGGTTCAGCGTCTCGTGGACCTTTGAGTCCAGAGGAGAGAAATCGCAGACGAAGCCTGGGACTGGGTATGTACTGTGGCGCCAACTCCCACTCTGTCCAAGAATGTCCTATTGCTCCAGTTCGGCGGTCGGGAAACGCCAACGCCCGGTCGTAAGAGGAACCACGATCCGGGAACCTAAGTCTGATCAAGGTTCCTCATATACTTCACATTCTTTCTATTGCACCAACCTTTCAACCACCAATATGTTGGTATTAAAGGTTTCCTTCACGATAGGAAGTCTCATCTTACAGGACGTTCCGGCCCTAATTGATAGTGGGGCTGCGGGTAATTTCGTGGACGACCACTGGGCTGCTTCTTTAAAGATTCCACGTTTCCCTAAAGAGGAACCGATCCCTGTTGAAAGTGTGGATGGAAGCCCGCTGATCTCGGGTCCCATCAAAGATCAGACCGCAGCAATCCAAATGTCCATTTCTACCCATCAGGAGATTCTAACTCTAGATATCATACGAGCAGCTCATCATCCGGTAATCTTAGGATTACCTTGGCTCAGGAAACATAATCCGTTTATCAACTGGACCGCTGGGTCCTTCTTTCTTTGTTCGGAGTTCTGTCTGACACACTGCATAGGAAATCACCAAAGGGTCGCCATAGAATCTTCTCCTTCCTCGAATAATACAAAAGGGGTACATTCTCTCAATCAGATCGCAGGCCTCCCTGAAGTTTACGAGAGTTTTCAGGACGTATTTCTGTCCTCGGAGTTTAACCAGTTGCCTCCCCACAGGAGAGACGACTGTGCTATAGATTTGATACCTGATCAACCGCTTCCCTTTGGCCGTATGTATATTCTGTCTAACACGGAAAAAGAGGTTCTACGTGAGTATCTTCGCTCCAATTTGATGAATGGACTGATAACAGAATCTACATCCCCAGCTGCCGCCTCTTTGTTCTTTATAGCCAAGAAGAATTCTAAGGAATTACGACCCTGTATAGACTTCCGCGGTTTGAACAAGATCACTGTGCCCGACAAATACCCCATGCCACTCATCCCTGACATCCTTGAAGCAGTTAAAGGGGCTACTATATATACAAAGTTGGACTTAAAAGGAGCATACCACCTGATACGGATAAAGCCCGGGGACGAATGGAAGACGGCTTTTAGAACGCCGTTTGGGCATTATCAGTACAGGGTCATGCCGTTTGGGCTATCCAACGCCCCTGCTGTTTTCCAACGCTTTATGGATCATCTTTTTTCTGACCTTCTCTTACACAGTATGGTGGTGTACTTGGACGACATTTTGATTTTTTCCTCCTCCATACAAGACCACATACCGCACGTTCAAGAGGTGCTTCGACGTCTAGAACAAAATCATTTGTTCTGCAACCCCGAGAAGTGTTCATTTCATCAACCCAAAGTTACTTACTTGGGATACGTTTTATCCGCCAAGGGGATAGCAATGGACCCAGAAAAAGTCTTGGCTGTACGAGACTGGCCTACACCCGCGTCTGTTAAAGAAATTCAACGCTTTATAGGGTTCGCGAATTTCTATCGGAGATTCATACCTGAATTCTCAAAACTTACTCAGCCACTTACCAATCTTCTTAAGAAAGGAGTCATGTTTGTCTGGTCGGCAGCTACCGATCAAGCCTTTGACAGACTTAAGAAGTTATTTACATCAGCACCGATTCTTCTAACGCCGAACCAAAACCGAAGATTCATCGTGGAGACTGATGCCTCCCAACATGCTTTAGGCGCCGTCCTACTACAACCGGACGACCTTGAGCAGGAGAGACCTGTTGCATTTCTTTCCAAAACTCTTTTGCCCTCTGAGATCAACTACACGGTCCTGTAGAAGGAACTTCTCGCCATCAAGCGAGCCTTTGAGGAATGGCGACATTTACTTTTAGGAGCCAAATTCTCGGTCGAAGTAAGGACAGACCATCATAATCTCCGAATTCTTCAATATGCTCAAACCTGTAACAGTCGTCAGGCAAGATGGGCTCATTTTTTTTTTCCTTTCAGGATTACGTTTTCGTTTATTCCTGGAAGGGAGAATCTAAGAGCTGATGCCTTGTCTCGCAAGGACCATCCTATTGACAGTCCTTTCAGATCAGAACCTATATTTCCACCATTAACCATGGGATTGGTGGCAGCTCCAGATTTCCTGTCTCGCCTTAGAGCTCAATCTGATTCCATTGCAAAGAAGTCACTTTCATTGTCTAACCGATCAGTTCTGGTAGAGGAGGATGGATGTTATTTCATGGAACAAAGGGCCTACATTCCGACTCGTCCTCTTCAGAAGGAGGTTTTGGACATGTGCCATAAATCCAAGATAGCAGGACATCGAGGCTTCACCTCCACATTGGATCTTGTTTCACATTTCTTTTGGTGGCCTGCTGTTCGAAGGGACACCAAGGAATATGTGAGCTCATGTCCCACGTGCTTACAAAATAAGATACCCAGGCAAACACCCTTGGGAGAACTGGTCAGAATGCCCTTGCCTTCCCGTCCATGGCAAATAAGAACCACAGACTTCATCGTAGATCTGCCCCAATCTCAGGGCTATACTACTATTATGGTCACTATTGACACCTTGACAAAACTGGCGCATTTTGTTCCCTTGATTGGGATTCCCTCTGCATCTCAAATGGCACGTATTTTCATCAGACATGTTTTTACCCTTCATGGCCTACCTGAAACAATCATATCGGACAGAGGTCCACAGTACACGTCCCAATATTGGAAACTCGTTTGTCGGTTTCTGGGGGTATCCAGGGCTCTTAGTTCTGGCTACCACCCCCAATCGAATGGTCAAACAGAAAGACTAAATCAAACATTAGAAGGATACCTCAGAAATTACATCTCGGCGGCTCTGGACGATTGGAAGGACCTCCTGCCCCTAGCTGAGTTCGCGTATAATAACTCTTACCATTCGGCCATTCATACATCTCCTTTTCAGTGCTCTTTTGGGTTCAGTCCAACATCTTTTCCCACTATGAAGAGGTCTGACACTAAATTCCCAGACTTAAACAAACTAACGGAACAAATCCGTCAAGGACACCGCTCCGCGGTTATCGCTCTACGACATTCCCAGGACAGGAGAAAATATTTCGCTGATCGTCATCGCACCCCAGCACCTGTCATCAAACCCGGAGATCGGGTATGGCTTTCTTCAAGGTTTCTACCTAGACATCTTGTTCCGTCTAAACTCTCTCCTCGATATTTTGGTCCTTTCCGAGTAATCGCCGCCATAGGTTCCACGGCTTTCAAACTCTGTTTACCTAATTCCTGGTCAAGAATACACCCAGTTTTTCATGTGTCACAATTGAAGCCCGATAATCGCAGTGCCTTCCATCCCACGGTTACAGACTGTCCTGCACCCATAATTCCCAATTCAGGGCCTGAATTTGATGGCGGGTTGCACGGACATGCCTGATTCCAACATGGCGGACCTCGCGGACCGCTACAGTGTGTGTAGCGGTCTAGTCGTTGCGTCCCATCATGCTTTGCGATGTCTCCGGGACGGAATGCCGACGGCTTATCAACCTGCTCATCCCGAACGAGGACGCGTTGCTACTCTCCAAGGAGCTGGCGAACGCTACGTGAGTTCGTGTTAGGGAATCTATTACTCCCTCTCTTCAGCCTTGCCTTTGTTAGCTTCTAATAATTACGACTGTGCTCCTTTTGATCTTTACAGACCTTTGTTTTTGATGTGTGTTTGTGGTTTAGGACGTCTCGGTGCCTTTCAGTCTCGTGAGTTCTCAGCTACTAATCGTTGAAGAAGTTGTTTCCTGCCACCGTCTCCTACCGGCTTGGTTCCCTAGTGGTAGGCACTTGTTTAGTTTGGAGCATTAAGAGGGGTTTTGGTCTCTTCACCTGTGGATTCTTAGTTTAGTTTTTGTTTATAACTCAGATCCACCACCTTTTGACTTCATTCCTTCTGGACATCTGTTACCTCTAAATATTGAGAGGGTTTCTGGTCATTCTCGGTAAGATTGCCTTCAGGTCTTATCCTTGATTACAGGTGGCTCCGAGTTTTCCTTTCGTTTGTGTGTTTACCATCCTTGTGCCTTGCTCTGCATTGTCTAGCGTGCCCAGTCTCTTGTTCCATCCCTGGTCATCTACTATTCACATTTCAAGGCCGTGTTACCAACGGATCCTTTGGTAAGATTCCTGCTTCAGGGGTAATCTATCTAATGTTTAGGCAACTTTAAGACTACTCATTCTGTCTCTCTATCTTTCATCAGCCGGCCTGGCATTGTTGCTCTGGCCCCGATCTTCTAAAGACACGACCAGTCATCTCCGAAACTCCCGGGATAGCTTCACCTACTCCACAGGACTTCTCAAGGAGTCTACATTCTCTAGCAGCTCCACAGGGTTTTATTCCCCAAGAGGGTTTCCCTGGGAACCTTCCTCTGCCCTGGCCTTTGTGCCGGTTCACTGGGAGTTTCTCGGGGGGAATTCTATTTGTCATCGAACCTCATCATCCCTTGTTCCATTTCCCAGGTGAGAGACCTTTTTGTTTCTATGTAATCCTCACACGGGCTCTCTCTGAATGAGATTCCGTAAAGTTTTGTTTATAGTCATAACAGATGGATTATTGGTGGTAGGAAATTAATTGCACTTGGATGGAATTTACAGGTGGGAAATGTATCACACTTGCATGAATTGTTGGGGGTAGGAAGTGTATCACACCTAGATGGTGTGTTGGGGTTAGGAAATGTGTTGCACTTGAGAGACCACATCACCCCAGCCCTTAAGATGCTGAACTGGCTTCCAGTAGCGTGAAGAGTGGCTTTCAACACCTTATGCATCTCCCATCGAGTACTGCATAAAACTGGACCTCAATATCGTCAAGACAAACTAAAACCCTATCACCCAAAACGCACCCTAAAATCAAGCTCAGCTGGTCTACTAGTCATACCTAAGACAAACTCAGTCAGATTAGGCGGATCGTCATTCTCGGCCTTGACCCCCAACTCCCACCACACGTCCGCCTAACTGAGGATTTAATGTCTTTCCGCAAACTGCTGAAAACCTGGCTCTTCCCCTAAAACCAACCCGTACCAAGCTAACCCAACAGACCAACAGAATCTCAATGCCATCAATCCAACAAACTACCTGATGCAAGAAATGGACAGCTAATAACCCACAATATAAGCTAGAAGGACAAACAGAATTAAACGAGAAAAGTAGATCAAAGCAGTGAAATGGCTAATGAGAATAAATCATACGGAAACAGTAAATAGATTTAAACTCCTGAAATTGACTTAATGCACAAGGAGTGAACGAAGTGAATGGTGTGGATGCAATAGATAAAACTGATGAAGCCTGTGGAACAGATGAATGCACTGAGTGGAAGAGTAGATAACTATATAGTTCAAACGAGTGTGTAAATCGAATGAGTGAATAGATCGGATGAGTGTATAGAATAGATGATCAAACCGAGTGGATAAGTATGTAGAATGGTTGGGTGTGTAGAGCGGACGAGCGTGTAGAGCAGATGAGTGCGTAAATAACAGAGAAGCGAGTAAAACGCAGGACTGCGTAGAACTGATGAATCTGCAGAATGGAAGAGCGTAATCCGGATTAATGTGTGGAACAGATGAGTATGTAGAGCGGATGAGTATGCAGAGCACAGGAGTGTGGATAGCGGATGAATACGGAAGTGCGGAGAGTGTGTAGATCGCTGGTGCAGATAAATGCACAGACCTGGCGAATGTATAGAGCGGATGAGTGTATAGAGTGGATGAGTGTATAGAGCGGATGAGTGTATGGGGCGGATGAATGTATAGGGCGGATGAGTGTATAGGGCAGATGAGTGTATAGAGCGGATGAGCGTATAGGGTGGATGAGCGTATAAGACGGATGAGTGTATAGGGTGGTTGAGCGTATAGGGCGGATGAATGTATAAGGCGGATGAGTGTATAGGGCGGATGAGCGTATAGGGTGGATGAGCGTATAAGACGGATGAGTGTATAGGGTGGTTGAGCGTATAGGGCGGATGAGTGTATAAGGCGGATGAGTGTAGAGAGAAAATTAATATATAGAACAGGATTACTGCATATCAGTGAATGACCTTATTGCTGTTGAATGAGTGGAAAACAAGAGTGCAAAAAGTGGATGAGTACACAAAGCAGATGAGTGCGTAGAGAGGATGAGTGCGGAGAGAGGATGAGTGCGAGGAGAGGAGAGCGGGGAGCAGATGAGTGCGGGGAATGGATGAGTGCGTAGGAGGGGTTGAGTGTGTAGGAGGGGTTGAGTGAGTAGGAGGGGTTGAGTGCGCAGGAGGGGTTGAGTGCGCAGATGGGGTTGAATGCGTAGGAGGGGCTGAGTGCGTATGAGCGGTTGGGTGCGTAGGAGGGGTTGGGTGCGTAGATAAGGGAGAGTGTGTAGAGGGGATGAGTGCGTAGAGCGGATGAGTGCATAGAGGGGATGAGTGCGTAGAGGGGATGAGTGCGTAGAGATGCTGAATGCATAAAGCAGATGGAATGAGTGAAGAATGTAGATGGAGACTATATGGATAGAACAAATGATATATGTGAATGGAATTGATGACATGTATGGATTAAAAGGGTGCCGGACGTGAATGGAACGGGTGATGCATGTTGACGGAAAAGCTGACATATGTGAATTGAACGGGTGCCGTATACCGACAGATTGAGTGCCATAGGTGGATGATCGTGTCCTGTATACAGACAAAACGGGTGACGTATATGGGTGAAACATATAACATAGGTGGCTGGAAAGAATGAAATATGATGATGCTACTGATGAAATATATGGATGGAGTGCATAAAACAACCTGGAATACACAAAATGGTTCTGGGTAAATAGAACCCATTTGACTGCGTGTGGTGGACAGGAGTGCGTTTGGCGGAAAGGAGTGCTTGCATGAGACTGACAGGAGTGCATGCTTGGAGCTGACAGGAGTGCATGCATGGGACAGACAGGAGTGCATGCATGGAGCAGACAAGAGTGCATGCCTGGGGCAGGCTGGAGTGCGTGGGGCTGACTCGAGTGCATGAGCACGTCGAGCGGGCCGGAGGGTGTGGAGCCAACTGGGGTGCATGAAGGTGATAGAAATGCGTGACGTATATAGTATGGTCTGGAATGCAGAGAACGTTCAAAAGAGCTTATATCACATCATATCACACCACCACGCTTACTCTCTCCTTACACCACCACTCAACTAGAACACAGAGATACTATGACACCATTCGGTATAACTGTTCTTATATCAACATTCTGCCTCATACTCCCCATCACTCTAAATAAACACTGATGGTTACCCACCCCCCAGCCAGGCGTTCTCTTCAGGCCTAACGCAGCCACAATCAATCTGGATAAATCCTGCCAGAACGAACACATACTCCTGACCTCTCAACCACCACACCTACCGCTAAGAAGCAGCTATTACACGAATACCGCACCAGCTGCACACATATCCGGTGCTCACACGCACCTTGAATCTCTCTACTCTCTCTATTGACCTGAACTTCAGTTCCCAAGGGGGTTCAACCTACCAGTGCCTTCAGACCATACCAATGGTATATAAGGCGCTATATAAATGCAAAGTAACATAACATAACATAACTTGGATGGAATTTTGGAGGTGGGAAATGTACCACACTTAGATGGATTATTGGGGGTAGGAAATCCATTGCACTTGGATGGAATGTTGGGGGTTGGAAATGTGGCACACTTAGATGGAGTGTTGGGGGTAGGACATGTATCACATTTATATGGAATGCTGGGGGTGGGAAATCTATAACACAGATAGATTATTGGGGGTAGGAAATGTATTGCACTTCAATGGAATTTTGGGGGTGGTAAATGTACCACATAGATGGAGTTTTGGGGGTAGGAAATGTATCACACAGATGGAGTGTTGGGGTCGGAAATGTCCCCACACATAGATAAATTATTGGGGGTAGGATATTTATTTCACTTGCATTTAATTTTTGGGTGGGAAATATATCACTCTTAAATGAATAGTGAATAGTTGGGGTAGGAAATGTATCACACTTAGATGGATTGTTGTCGTTTGGACATGTATCACACTTATAAGGCGTGTAGGGGTAGGAAATGCATCACACTTAGATGTAGTGTTTGAGGTAGGAAATGTACCAAACTTAGATGGATTATTGGGGGTAGGACATGCATTGCACTGTGATGGAATTTTGCAAGTAGGAAATGTATCAAACGTGGATGGAGTGTTGGGGTAGGAAAGGTATCACATTTAGATGTAGTGTTGGGGTAGTATATGCATCACACTTAGATTGATTGTTGTTGTTAGGACATGTATCACACTTAGATGGAGTGTAGGGGTAGTAAATACATCACACATAGGTGGAGTGTTGGGGGTAGGAAATGTACCAAATTTAGATGTATTATTGGGGGTAGGAAATGCATTGTACTTGGATAGATTGTTGGGGTAGGAAATGTATCACATTTAGATGGATTGCTGTGGGTAGGAAATGTATATGACAAGACATGATATGGCATTCATAATGCACCTATACACAAGTGTATCACACTTGGATCGTTGTGTCTAGGAGGTGCATCACACTTAGATGAAGTGTTGGGGGTAGGCCAATTATCACACATAGATGGATTATTGGGAGTAGGAAAATGTGTTGCACTTCGATAGAATTTTGGGGTTGGGAAATGTGCCAAATTTAGATGGATTGCTGGGGGTAGGAAATGTATCTAAAGGGTGCCTGGCAGGGTCCTGATATGCCCAAAGGAATCAGGATGTGAGATCACCATACAGCTGCAGTATTTTGGAAAAATGTATTTAATCTCAAAACAATCTTGTTCACATAATGTTTAGGTATTTACATTACTTTCAATAAGCACGAAAGTGACACGGACAGGTTTGGCATTCTAAAAAAGGGGGTACAACTGTGTGCCAACCTCTTGATTTGTGGAGGTAAAGTTCCCAACAAGGTGCACAAGTAAATACAACAATTAGGTAAAACAGAATTAGAGGGAGTGCTACCCTGGATTACTTTTAGTCCAAGGGTATTTAACAGCAGTGTACACAACACTATATATAAACATACAACGGCGTTAAAGAGTTGTGTCACAGATCATCTGATGATATGAATACCAAACCTGTCCGTGTCACTTTCGTGCTTATCGAAAGTAATGTAAATACCTAAACATTATATGTGGAAAAGATTGCTTTGAGATTAAATACATTTCTCCAGAGTACCTTGTTGCGGGTAGGGAATGTATCACACTTGGTGTGTTGCGGGAAGGAAATGTATCACACTTGGTGTGTTGAGGGAAGGAAATGTATCACACTTGGTGTGTTGCGGGAAGGAAATGTATCACACTTGGTGTGTTGCGGGAAGGAAATGTATCACACTTGGTGTGTTGAGGGTAGGAAATGTATCACACTTGGTGTGTTGAGGGTAGGAAATGTATCACACTTGGTGTGTTGAGGGTAGGAAATGTATCACACTTGGTGTGTTGAGGGAAGGAAATGTATCACACTTGGTGTGTTGCGGGAAGGAAATGTATCACACTTGGTGTGTTGAGGGTAGGAAATGTATCACACTTGGTGTGTTGAGGGTAGGAAATGTATCACACTTGGTGTGTTGAGGGTAGGAAATGTATCACATTTGGTGTGTTGAGGGTAGGAAATGTATCACACTTGGTGTGTTGAGGGTAGGAAATGTATCACACTTGGTGTGTTGAGGGTAGGAAATGTATCACACTTGGTGTGTTGAGGGTAGGATCGTTATCGCACTTTGATTGAATTTTGGATTTGGGAAATGTATCACATTTAGATGGATTATTTTTTTTATTTTAGCATTTCTTTCAGCGCAAAAAGCCCTGAGGCATCTAGGCACTAGTTACAGAAAGTGCATGGTACATTGCTTAAGTGCAAGAATAAACCTATGATTACAGACATAAAATGCTGTGTGTGTATACAGACGGGCAAAGCCTCACCTCGTGTTAGAGGGGCTACATTAGGCAGCATATGTGTCAGGTAAGTACGATTACACAGATTGGCAAAGCTCGCCTCATGTTACAGGGGGGCTACATGAGGCAGCATATGTGTCAGATAGGTACAATTACAAAGACTGGATAGAAGGGAACACCAAACAGACAGCCACACACCAAGGACTCCGCAAGTGAGTGAAAATAAGCCGTGAGCATAGAGGGAAGGTCTGACCCACCTGAAGAGCACTCTAAAGCACAGAAACTGAACGATTATTGGTATTAGAAAATGTATCACACTAAGATGGATTATTGGGGGTAGGAAATCTATTGCGCTTGGATCTAATTTTGGGGGTCGGAAATGTGGCACACTTAGATGGTTTGTTGGGGGTAGAATATGTGCAACTTCTAACTAACCATACTAAAAACTCACCATTCTGCATTCCTTCAAACTCCAAACACAACCACAACCACAACTCTACCACTCCTCAACACACTGCATGCACTTCACAACACCCAGCACAAAACCATCCCATACACAACCATACCTCCACACCACATGACTGCTACCAACTGAAAACAAACCTACTCTCACAAACTGGATCTTGACCCTTTGCCCACTAGACCACAGTGGAGCCAATTAGGGATCTATGTGAAGTTCCTCGGTCCCCCTGCTAATCCTCTTTTTGTTGACTTTCACCAGATGCCTCGGCCAATTTGCTTAGGTCTAATATGAATGATTTATTGGCACAAATTGGATCGTCTGATATGGAACTCATGGGTAATCCTGACAAAGTAAAATGTAATCTTTTTCAAGATGAGTGGAGGCTGACCATTGAGTCTTTGTCTCAATACTCTCCTTATCGAGATTACTCTAAGTTTCCTAGAAAGAGGGAGGACTTGCCAATATATCTTCATTGCTTTCCTCGTAATAAGATCAGACAGGTGTTCTTGTGCCTTAAGTTAAATCAATTCCATCCAAGGGAAGGAATAAGGCATGGGACTATGCTTATTAGGGCAGCTGCTACTTCAGTGGAATGTCATTTTTGTAAATGCCCTAATACCATCGAAAGGCTCATACACTGGATTTTCGATCTATTAGATCGATTGATTTTTTATAAGGAAAAGCATTGCTCCAAAGAATTGTGTTGGTCTCGATTGATGTGGAGAGTGAACCTATCACTAATTATTGCACCTGTTCATTTTTGAAATGGTATTGATTTTAACTGCTAAACATTCTTTTAGATGATTACTACATGTATGTATTATAAAAGTGTGTATTTTGTTATGAGTTTGTGGAGGGTTTCATTTAAACCAAATTAAACCAAATCACAACAAAGAAATAAAAAAGAAAACACACCTACGCTCAGTAACCAGTTTCTCTGAACTGAAGATGCCAACAGCACACCAACAACACATTCTTGCTCATCTCCTGGTCAACACCACTAATAACCCTGCAACCCTCCTTCCGTTGCAGATCCGCCAGTGCGCCAAGAGACGGTGCGAGTGGCAAGAGTGCGCGGCACAAGACCCATTAACATCAACATTAGCATTAACATAAAATGATACCAAAGAGGAAAGATGAGGGGAGGACGAGCTTGAATACAAAGAAAACAAGACTAAAGCTGGCAAGGGAAGACTGTGACGCGCGGCTCAAAGAGGAGCCATCTGAGCACAAGGATAGCGCATGTAGCCACATGAACCACAGATTGCAGAGAATCAACAGGCAAGTAGCAATCCTGGCAGCCAAAAAAGTAGGGAACAGACACATGTTCAACACATTGTAAAACAGATAACGACAGGACCAAGCAAGAGCAGAGACATGATAGATGAAGGAGAGAGAGCATTCAAAGACAACACTTAAGTTACGAGCAGAAGAATTCAGGAGAAGGACGTCAGGAGGGAAAGAATAAATGATGAGCGAGAACAAGGAAAGGCAGAGGAGACAGGGAAAAGCAGCATCTCGGCTGTAGAAGAGCTGAGGAGTGTGGGCAAGCATCCGTAGTGTAGTGCTGGAGAGAACATAAAGTACTCCTCCAAGAGAAGGAAGAGAAGGTAAAGTACTCCTCAGCCAAGAGCTTACAAGGAAGCACAAACGACTGGATAGTAGCAGAATGATGGCTGGTAGTCGGCAGAGAAGGGGGAAAGGGACTGAGTCTTGTGGAATGCCAAGGTCAAGATGTAGAGAAGAATAATTCCTAGTCTATGAGACAGTGTGTCAACTCTCAGACAGATAAGAAGAGAACACAAACAGTATCAGGAATACCAGGAGGGAAGTTCCGGCCATCGGGGTGGGATGTGATGCATGGGTGGAACCTGGGTATTAACTGAAAAGTAAGGCCTTGAGTTCTTCCTGCTGCAGACTAGATCACCACTGGGCTGATGTTCCACTAGGCAGGGGACCATCAAGAGAAGTTCTGTTACTTGCTTGTTCCCTTGCAGGCCAATTTCATCTTGCCCCTAGAGATGCCCAGGACGTTGAGGAGTGCGACACACCAGAGCTACAGAGTGTTGAGCCTAGGCAGGCAGGTGTTTGCGTAGTGTTTTTCCCTTGTAGGTAAGTGGGCATCCAGAGGAGCATACTTTGGATGGGGCAAATGTCTTTGAATGTCTTCTTTCCTGAAATGAGTCATGACGTGCGTCGCCATACGTGGGGAAAGGTGTGTCACTGTAATGCCAGTATGGTGGGTGTTTCCCCTGACAATGTGGGACATTAGTCAGGTCTGGACTATGGTTCCCAAGACCTCGGCAGAAGGCAGAGTTTTATCTTCCAAAGCATGTTTAGTTGGTACCGAGTAGTTTGGGTTTTTGTGCTGATATGCTGTTGGAAGAACAGAGTTCTGTCTCTAGTGAAGTGTTAGTGTAGCCGTCAAGGTGGCACAGTCTGGGGTCTCACTCATTTCTGTATGAGGGAAGCCTGCACTCTCTGTGCCCTGCGCTGTCTCACCTTTCTGTCATTTTCAGCCCAGGGCCTCCTGTTGAGACTTCTATGGTGGTTTGCATAGCGTTTCATTTCTGACAGATTTATTGCAGAAAAAAATATCAATGTTGCAATTATTCAATGATTTCACGTGCAAGGATTAAGGGTTATGATCAGCCCAACTGGGGCATCAAACCCATGCCACGTCATCAACCTGTTCCCAGAGCGAGTGCCTTGCTCTTCAGCTATCCATCCGCTACCACTGATTGCTGCCCTGCAAAGAAGTCTGTCCAATTCAAAATACAGCAGATGTGCTGAGAAGTTCCCATGTGTCCAGCAACCGTGCTGGACCGCTGAGAGATCATCTGATAAGTGCTTTTAGTCTCTCACAGCTCCAATTCCTGCCTAAGAGTGTAGACTACAGGGCTATTCAATAAGTGACCTCTCTCTTGAGACTACCAGCACAGGCCAGTATCCTTTTGATAAAAGTGTATTTTTCATATATAGTGCTGAAAACTGGACATTCCAGTTTCAGGGCACTGGGTTACCATCAGTTTTACTAGCATTTGCGGTAATCAATACACAAACACGGAAGGATGAAGGCATGAGGCAGCCCAGAGATGGATCCACCTCCTGTCCTAACGGTAACTATTAATCAACAGCGATGGCAGCGCTATGTCCTCCCAAGAAAACATAACGCAGCACATCTTCAAGCTCTACACAGTTTTGTTTTAGTTATGGTAATTTATAGTCGATTCACAAGGCGCCAGCTCCGAACACATTCACTCTGTAGCACTTTTCACTGTAAATATAGCCAGGCCTGTTGGCTTTACCAGCGTTAAGGGCCTTGGCCGAGGTGTTTCGCCAGAACGCCAGGTTACAATGTGTTTGCATCTGTTGTATTTTTTGGGAAATCCTGCGCGTCCTTGGAGGTCACACAAGTTGAGCATTTTAAAAGGGCTGAATAGGAGTGTGTTGTAAATTCCCCGCCCTGTCCTGCCCTTCTCATCAAAGGTTTGCCTCCTGTTCTGCACAGCCTCTGCTCGCGCGTTCACTCTTATAGTTTGAAAGATGGTGATATTGTATTCCAATCAGGGTGTTTAAATACCCAGGCTTGCCATTTCAATATTCTCTTAAAAATTAACAGCCTTTTCCTCTGGTACACGATGGCTTCCAAGCATCCGAGGATAATGGGTTTTCGCCTGCAGTTTCTGAGCTAAAGCAGATTTACCGTCCTGCAGTGAGAATATGTCCTCATTGTTTCACAGTTGGCCTTAATGCAGAACCGGGGTCTTTCGGGGTCACAAATCACTTCGATGTTCTGGCTGTCCTTCATAAGGGGTTCAGATACTATTTGAGGTGCAATCCCATTGAAAAGTGTTTTTTAAATCAAGCCCAAAGTCCGCTTTTGTGCTCCTTCTTTACTCTGTGTGTTCCTTTTTAGGTATTAGAAAAGGCAGGGGAGCTTTACAGAGCAGGAGGGAGTTCCTGTATAGGAATCCGTCTGCTGATAGGTTCTGCATGATGCCATCTCTGCACTGGTCATTCACTGCACACCTCACTGTTGCACTCGTTGGTTGTTAGAGCAGCTTTTATTTTTCACACCACACGCCCTAACTTCCTCTCTGGGGCGCCTGATCCTGATGTGTCATTTCCCCCCAATCCTACGGCTTTTGGATATGAAACCCCTTTAGTCACTAGATTTCGTCACAGGAAGTGACATCACACAATAGTTCATCTTGATGACGTGCTATTGGAAGGATTATTGAGGACTTAGGCTGCAGAATGTTGATGGGCAGTGAGGACTAAGAGACACGAGCAGGAAGCAATAAGGCAAGGATATCCAGTGAAAATGTCTTGGGGGGGGGGGGGGACATCTCCAGCAATAACAGTGCCAGAAGAATGAGACCAGCAACAATATCGTCAGTGTAAATCTCGCTGTGCCTGATGGTGCGAAAGACCCTCGGGCAGCACTTACACACATGCGAGAGGACTGGTATTAGAATAAAGGCATGAAGTAATGCAGAAAGTTCTGCTTGACAGTGTTTAACAAAACTTGAACGTGGCACTATGTTCCTTTTGTGCCAGACTATGCCACACTATGCCAACTGTGATGAATGGTTCCGTGGTCTGGCTCCCACTGATGGCAGCACCAATACCGATTTGCAAACAGCGAGTACAGGTGTGCAGAACAATGCCAGGGGGCACGATTAATTTGATACCTTTCACCGAACACATTTTTATTACACTTTTTCTCCTGCGGTCAGGCCTTGTTAATGGGGTGGGGGAGCACACACCCCAACACCTTGGCAAGGTGACCCAATGAGGGCCAGCCCCTCCCCAGCCCTCCTTACCTGGACAGATGGCGGCGGCCCCATGCAGCGAGGATCCGGAGATCAGACACCAGGGGTCGACGCAAGGGAGAGTCACCACCAAGCCCAGTGGGACCCCAGGGGCACCAGGCAGTAGCCTGACTGTCTCACCACCAGTAAAGACCCTGGTGGGGCCCGTGATGACACCCGGAAGCGGGGGAAGGAAGGCAGTGCTGAGGAACGCGACATGCCTGGCAACGGGCTGCCCTCGGCTACAGGATGCTGGCTAATGTGGCAAGAGGCCCTTATGCTAATGGAGACCAGTAACAATATCTTTTGGTGCCCGTCATTCCGTCACCTACTCGGTAGCCTAGTGCCCCCTGGATGTGGCACAACTAAATCCATTTCGAAAATGGCCAGAAATGCTGCGGCAAATGACAGAAACACTAACACTAAAAATGACCAAATCTTCATGCTAATAGAAGTTCCTCTGTTTGTACCTTCTGACACGTTTGGGGCTTTGTACCTACATCCCAACACAAGGCCGGGGTAGACAAGATAGTGAGGGACAGCTCTAGAGCCAATATCCCGAGTCCCGCCATGCCCAGACACCTTTGACCAGGAGATACATCTATTCTGTCTGTAAAGGTCAGCGTGGTTATTTGTGGCGTACAGCCCCATCACACTCCCTAAGTGGAGTTGGTCTGCCCATACTTGGTTCTTTTACTGGCTGAGCCATGGGTAGCCGAGCTCTTCCTCAGTGTTCAGGCACAGAACGGCTAAAACATGTGTGTGTGTGTGTGTGTGTGTGTTTGTATTTCCAAGAATTTTCGTTTTCCAATAAAAGTCTCAGAGCGTTCCATTCATAAAGGTAAACAGAGAAAAGTGATTAGTGCACTGCACTAATGCATGGTAAAGTGAATCGAGTATAGGATATCCTATCGCGAGAAGTAGCCCAGCAGCGACGATGCCAAGCAACAGACTGAGCATTATTTTCATAAACGAAATGTCTGTGCAAGTCTCCATGAAAATAGCCGGGGAACACAACATCATATAGGCTGGAGAAACAACTGGGAAGTTCACCTTAGGAGGAAACCCGAAGATAGACATTTGATTAAAAAAAGAAAAAATAGGAAAAACATAAAAAATAATTTTTCAAATGTCTTTGGTGAAGGTAGGGAATGGGGACTGTCACATCATTGCCATGAATTAAAAGAACAGACAAGACTACAAACCCAAGATTAACAGGGTTTGTAAGAGCTTTACAGACAGGGTAGCTGTACACTCCACCAAATGCCAGTAGCAGCCAAACGAACGGGGCTAACCAAAGGTTCTGGGTTTATTTAAAGTGCCAAATGGCCTTTTTCGTAGCTTAGAATTTCTCCCAGTCAGAGGTGTTGCTAGGGGAGTGGGGGTTTAGGGGGCTATAGTACCACGTATTTTGGATGTAGCCCCGGATCGAATCTCAGGGTCTACAACCAAAAGGCGTGCTAGCCCGAGTCCCGACAATCCTGAAATTAGTGTAGCCCCGGATCTTTTCCAGACCTAGCAACACCCCTCCTAGGATCCCCATAAAGTCTCAGTATAAAGTTTATGTACTTTCATGTTGCCTCACATCCTGGGGTCTTTAGAGGCCTCGCCTGAAGAGTAGTCCAAAGGGGCCTCCTGGTCTGCTGTGACCTAGGGCCTCATTCCGAGTGCAGCGGTAAGGGGTAACGGCGGCAGTAAGGATGCCGATGCCATTAACCCCTTACCGCCACATTCCTAGGTCCTTTAGCGGCTTCCGCTAAGGGCGCTGGCAAAACCAGCCGCCCTTAGCGGGAGCCTTCTGAAGGGCCAGGGAGCTAAGTTATTAGCTCCCTCCCCATTCCCATTGAGCCCTATTGGGGCTCGAATGGGAATGGGGATGGCTTCCCTGAATGGGGAAATACCACGTCCTCCAAGGTTGGAATGACCCGGTAAGAACCCATTCAGGGAACCCGGACCCGAGTTTGGAGGCAGCCACGGTGCTAATAGCACCGTGGCTGCCTCCAAACTCGGAATGAGGCCCCTAGTCTTTTAACTCCCTCGTAGATGTTCTCTTTTGAGGTAAGAAGGGTTACATCACTTCTCATCTGGGTTCTCTTCTCTAGTTGGATACGGCCCAGCAATGTAATGTTGGCATGCAGTATAGGCCAGGCTTATACCCAAAGCCCCAGATGCAGGTCAGGAGCGAGTGACCAGTTCTTCAATCACTGCCTCCCAGTCTGTGGGGCCTAGGTCTGGTGCTCTGGCTGTTCATCCTAACATCTCACTGCGTGCTCGTTACTCCTCCTGCCTGGCATTCACTCCTCACAGACTCGACAGTCACCTCCGTGCCAACATTAAGCTCTCCCTAAAGTTATACACTGACCGCACTGTCTCCGCTGAGCTCTGTCTTCAGAAACTATTTGATTAGAGTGCAGATAGGTGAAATGGCATATGAGGAATGACACAACGCTTGTAGGTATTATTTGGTTATTTGCTCACATGTTGACTGCCCATGGTCATGCTAATCCCCATGGCCATTCGCACCAAGTTCCTTCCCCTCCTTGCCCAAAACACCTCCTCATGGGAACTTTTTCAGCTCATTTTAATCAGTTGTACTATCAAACTTTGCACACAAAGTGCTTGCCAGTGTTTTTTCAAAGCAGTCTTCAGAGTGTTAATGACAGAATTGGAGATGTAAACGTACCCTAGAGTAAAACAAATGTCTTGACCAGGTCTGCCTTCAGACAATAGCTTTTTAAGCACTCTGCCTGTCCTTCACTGAAGTACTGTTAAAGCAAGCATTGACAAAGCCAACAGTTTTGGCTAGTGTATAACTATTAGGAATTTGCCAGGCGCTGCTATTAGATGCCCTGGTACTTGCATCATTTTGCACCCAATACCATCAATGGCCAGATAATAACACTGTGACAGTACCTGGCAAGTGCATTTCCCATGCATACACAAAAGCCAATGCAATTGGCATTGTCAATGCTTGTTCCTGATTGGGACTACATTCTCCACTCTTCCACCTCTCTGTTTAGTTTCTTCACCAACTCCTTTTCTCTTTCTTCCCACTCCCTTTCCTTACTTAACCACCATTCTTCTGTTACTTAATCATTCTTTGGTCCCAGCTGTCCCGTGTTTCTACTGCCTTCTTCACCCCGTTGAGTACCTCCCCCCTTTCAAGCAATGATCTTACCTTCTTCTTCTTCACGCCATTGTGTACCTGACTTTTCTTGACTACTGGAGTTCTGTCTTGCGTTTGTTGCTTGACTTCCTTCACAATACACTCACATTTCTACCAGACCCTCAGGGACACCTGTGCTACCCCTGTTTCTCTTCTCAATACTTGCTTTGTCCAAACTTCTCTCACTACTACTTTTATTTACTTGTCTCGAGCGATGGCCAACATCCTCCTGTCTCCTCCCTCCTGCTCATATCCTCCTCCTCCAGAGACACAGTTGTTTGGCAAGTCTATCCAGAAAAAACTAACTATTTCCCTTTAACCTCCATCTGCTATCAGTAAAAATGAGCAAACAGCCTATTAACTGTCTTGCTGACTCCTATGATCAGGCATGTCCAGTAGGAGCCACATATGGCATTCTGAAACAGCCATCCTTCTGTTATAACCTGCTCCATAGTTCTTGTGCCTGCAGCCAGGGGTGTTGCTAGGTCTGCAAAATATCAGGGGCTACGCTAATGCCGGGGCTGTCGGGACTCACGCCTAGCTAGCCTTTTGATTGTAGCCCCTGAGCTTCTATCCGGGGATACAATCAAAAGACCTGGGGTTATAGGCTCCTAAGCCCCCCCTAGCAATGCCTCTGTAGAAGATAATTGTCCAAAGGTCAGCCTGACTTGCCACTGCAACTGGCTGATAATTAATCAATCCTGGAAGTTCCTTCAGGTCTGAAATAACAGTTCCCAATCCCAGCACAGTTCTCTGAGCCTGAAGAAAAGGCAACCCTGAAGCCATTGACACCTTAACTGGTGCCGGCAGGTCAGAAGGGCCTGTGTCTGTCTTGGTGAGGGGCCACAAGAGCATCTTCATTGCTTTTGCATATCTCTCACTCTGTTGACCTCTGCTGCAATCTCTACATCGGGGAGGCAATTACCCTGCAGGCATCCCACTGGCAGTGAATCTATATCAGCCAGAGCTGACAGATTTTCCCCTCTAACCAAACTCTATCATAGTCAATGTGAATGTGCTGGTTCCAAATCCACCACTTCACTGCAGGCCCTGGTCCTTTCAGATGCTGCCATTGCTGCATCCACTCCCTGGATAGTGGTGAGGCTGGATCTCATTTCAACAAGAGCTTGAGATTTGTGTGCATTTGTAAAAGTGTGCCCCATAAAATGCTCTTGGACTGGACTCCTCTGGAGAACTCATGTCATTCCCACTCAAAAATAACAGTGCACAGTTTTCCACTCCTAGGCCTAGTGAGGCCTTTAACCCACATGCAGTGGTACCCCTGTGTAATTGATCTCAACAGCGGGATCTCCCTGGTTCTGTGACACATCTCCAAAAAACGAACACAATCTGCGGGTGTTTAAGGGTTAACTCCCAGTGTCATAGAGTCTCTGTCCTTCTTTTCCCTACATTCCTGGATCCTGTGTATGAGAATTTCCATCAGGAGTTTGGGGACTGTGAAGAATCCTATGGATCTCTCACTGAATAGCTGCCTAAAGACTCCTCCCAGGTGGCCAGGGGAAGGCTGATGATTCCTGGTCCCAACCCTGGGAGTAGTTTACTGCAGGAGGATCACCGGGAGGAGACACAGGCCAGTGTAGTGAGGAGATTCTGTGGGAGGAGACACAGTATTTTTCCTCTGACATGGAGATTATTCCCCATGTACCCAAGGAGGTTATGGCCTATTTTCATTTTAATGTCTCTAAACCTCATATTATATCTAAAGTTGTGAAAGCTAAAGTTATAACATCAGAGCAAACTGTACCAAAAGAAAGATCCTTTTGGGTAAACTAAATACCACCCTCATTCCCAAGGGTACAATATAAGGGAGCATAAATGTTGTCTTCACTAAAACATCTTCTTCTGTAATAGCTAATTCTCTCAGCCCCTCTGTTAAGGGAATTAAATCTACCCTCACAAGTAGTTCAGAAGTAGAAAAACCTAACTTGGAAGAAAATACCCAGAATCCAAGAGATACTGAGCCGAGGAAGAGGGCTGAAGATGCATGCAGATGTAGCTGTAGGGGCAATTAACCCTAGTAGCCATTGCATTAGTCAGGCAATTGAGGTTAATAGCCCACACCTGAAGCCTATTACTGAACATGGCAGGCATAAAAGGCCCCCTTGGGAATGAAGGAGTAGAAGGAGCTGGAAGGAGAGCTGGAATGCTGACTGCAGTGGTAGAAGCAGAGAAGAAGCACAAGACTGGCAATTCGCGAAAAAGTCGAAGAACAAGAGGGATGCCAGAATGCTGAGACAGCAGATTTCACCTGCAAGGTCTGAGACAGTCCTGTTCTCCCAAAATCAGAGGTGCAGAGGCTACACATCGAAAGATGTGCAGGAGACTATGTTTTCCCCATGTGAGCCTGATTGCCATGATTGCAGAGCTGTGGACGTGCCAGATACTCAGGCACGAAGCAAGAGGCAAGCCGAGGGTCTCGGGAGTAGAAAGAACTTCCAGCAATAGTGACCGGATCAGAGACACCCATGCAGGAGAAGGGTGTGGGTCCTTAGTGAGCCAGGAGTAGTAGAAGTTGAAGTGGAAGTCAGGAAAGCAATAAAACCTGCAACTCAAGTATATAGGAAGCAGGTGATTGAAGCACCGCATTGTAATACATTGCGCGATCCTTGCTGGTAACTGTATCCAGCTCCTGGTTCACTTATGTATGGTTCTATGCGAGTGGAAGTTGTTCACTTTGCTCAAAATAGTGTTAACAATGGAAATATAGCACTTATGTATATCGTAAAAAAACATTCGAGTGAGAAGCTAAAGCTGTTGAAATCCATTGTTGAACTATTCAAACACTGTTGCTACCTAACAGACTCATCATGTGTCTCTAATTAAGCAGAAAGAACATTTTCTGAACCATTTCTGAAATCCTAATCTTGACAATATATGAGTAACAAGTTTCTTTTTTTTTTTTTTTTATTTTTTTTATGTGGTTTATTTTTAAACCTTTAAAAAAAAAGAGGAAAAAAGCAAAAACACATTTAGGATTTTTACAACCAGCATGAGGCCGCATCTCATTATTTCATTTGCGTAGCCTCGGGTCTGTGTACAAGATTGTCAAGTTGTGTGTCGAATGACTCCTCTAGCTAAGATACCGCGAGACTGTCCAATCGATTTTTCACAGTTCGAAGAAAGATGACTAATGCGTATAGCAGTGGTCTTTTAGTTTCTACAAACATGGCTTTCCACCAGTCGTCCCTGGACAGGCACTGATAGTTCTTTGTCACAGGCCCGAAAAGAATGTTCCTTTCTTTCACTAGACCAGGACAATTGATCGTCAGATGCTTGAGTGTTTCATGTTCAGTTTTACACAGACGACACATGGGGTCCGGAGCCAATGCCAGGTTCCAAAAACAAAGATACTCTTTGGTCGGAAGAACATTCAACCTAAACTGTAGGTATAGCTTTCTCGACCATGCGTCCGGGAAACAAGACAAGTAAGTCGGAATGGTGCCATACGCTCTTGCCTCAGGAGGAACTTCCCGGGTTGTGCGCGAAGTCGATCTTTGTTTACAAGTGTGTATCCAATCATTTCTCCATAATTTCACTTTCGCAGCATCAGGGTTTTCTATTAGCATTTGAATTGAGATGTCATAGTTAATCAAGACATCATAGCACAGCTCATTCCATTGAGACAAAATAGTGGATGTTTTCTTGAGGTCTGAGTTATGAAGAATTTCAATTTGTGGCTTTGGATTGGACAATTTAGTTTTTCTGAACAGACTTAGGAGGTTCCAAGCAACAAGTGTGTGAAAACTATATCAAAAGGAGGTCGCGTGTGCCTAATTATAATTCCCAAAGGAAGTCAAAACGTTATCCTTTGCTGTTACGTGGAGACACAAATGCCTGTTCATCTTTACACCCTGAAATCTACTTTAAAGAGAGGTTACATGTGCCCAATTGTGTTTTCAACTGGAAGACTGAAGTTTGTGCTGTGTCTAGAATGTGTGAGTAAAGCTGGGGAAGGGAATTGACTTCTTGTGAACCCTGAAGTAAACATAACCTCTTAATTCCAAAGACTGTGGCCCTCATTACGACCCAGGCGTTGGACCATGGTGCTAGTAGCACCATGGTCCATGCCGGTAACTTACCGACTCCGCCATGGCGGAATGGGGAATTACCGCCCCATTCCGAGGTGGGCGGGGCGGTAATTCCCCATGCACCATGGCCCTTCCCCATTCCCATTTTTGCCCCATAGGGCTCAATGGGACTGGGGAAGGCGCTAATTACGGTGCCGTAATTAGCTCCTAGGTCCCATTGCGGGTTGGTTTTTTAACGCCTGCTAAAAGTCACTTTACGAGTAAGTCCACGTCTCAATGTCCATACATCCTGAATCACTATCGGAGATATCAATTGCCATAAGATCACTTACTAAGATTTCTTTCAGCACATATTCATTGTAGTTCTTGTCTGGGGCGTATACTTTATATCCTAATGTACCCATCACTTGTGCGCAACATCCTCCTAACTTCGAACACATACCAGGAAGACATTGTACACAACAACAAAATACCTAAAATAATCAGCAAGACCGAAAGTAGTTTCCATCCCCAAGATCGCAAGAAGTTCCATAACCAAGCGCTAAGATCCCAGTTTCCCTCGGGAGCATGCACTTCTGAATTTAGGACGAGCAGATTTTGTATTGCCTTGAAGATAGTTGGGGAAGAATATGGTCCGAAAACACAGCAAGCGGACCCCACTAATTTACATACCCCACCATGCTCAGCCAGGATGACATCTAATGCCATCCGGTTCTAAAGTGCTACTAACTTTATTGCTTTCTGTTGTAGAATCATATTATAGAGTATGTCAGTGGTCCAGTTGATGGTCCTCTCCAGTACTCTCGCTAGTCTCCTGGCTCATTCAAACCCCACAGCTGGCACCAGTGTAGCGAATTGGATTTGGTCTTGCAAGAGTACAAAGATGAGTAGGGGTAAAATAGCCCGCTCAGCCCTCACGGTTCTACAAACCACACAACGCAATCATAAAGGTAAAACAGGGACTATCAAGAGACATGCCTCCTTTGCCTTATATGGAAACGCGGACCAATGTAGGGCTATACTCTCAAAAGGGGTGTGAAGGTGAACCAGTAGTGACCCAAACAACAAAGGGAATGCTCAATCAAGGTTTTATAAAAATATGAACTCCCCCAAAGGAACACAACGGAAAAATGAACACCCCAAAGGAAAGAACAGAGAAGAAGCAACAGACTGAAGAATGTAGCACTCTGAGTGTAGGACCAGGGTTGTTAGGTAAGTTGCTACCATAAAAAGGACATTGGGTTGAACAAAGGAGTGATCGTGACCTAACCAGTCACTAGGGGCCGAGTGGACCGTGGGGGCATTTCAGGGTCACAGTACCTGGTTTCGGTTCTTGGTGGGCTGATACATCAGACCTTCATTTGAACTTTGATGTTGGCTGATTAGGCTATGTTGGGTGTGTAGGATCGTGGAGGCCTAGGCAGCAAGTGGGCATTGTTCAGGAGTGGAAGCTCTGTGAGGTTGAAAGGAGGCAGTTTGACGCAGAAGGTCGGGGATGTCCCAAGACCGATTCACAGTTGGCTAGGCTAAGTTTGGATTTGGCTGCTGGGGGATGTCGGAGAGTGACACTCCAGCGGTTTGAGTTTGCAGGCAACGGTTAATCAAGTGGTGATCGAGGGTGCGTTGATGTGCAGTCAATAAGGCAGCAGTTCTTAGGCCACCTGGGCCGAGCTGTGGTTGTAACCACAGTTGAAGTCGATGAGTGACCCTCCAGAGCTTCAGTTAAGGTTCCGGCATTGAGCAGACACTTTGGGCGCAACAAGTGATATGCTTTGCAAGGACATCATTTAGTGTCAAGCTGGTTTAGATGCATTGCAATATTTCGGCTGGTTGGAGGAACACAGGCACAAGCAGCTTGTCTATCGTTCAGGATGCAGGAAAGACAGAGCCTGGTTTTATGCAAGAGAACAGGGAGCTTTGGCTGGTCTGGCCATCCGGTTGCTGTGAATCCCTCACAAAGGACTCAAGGGCAGGATACTTGAGTTCAGGGTCTGCTCTTCTGGCGCAGAAGATTTGTTGCAGAATGGTTGGTCCTGGTCTACAGCATTGGTCACTCCTGATGTTCTCTGGGAGTGGCTGGTAAACAGATCTTCCTTCTGTCTTGGACGGCTCTGTCTTCACCTGCAGAGGAAGGCTTTGAACAGTGCAACTGTTCCAAAGGAAGTCTGGGGAGAACCCTCAGAACATCTCTTTGCCCCTTAAAGGATCCTCGAGGAACTGAGGGACTTCTGTTGAAGGGGTGCAAGAGGCCTTCGTTTAATTAAAGACACACGTCCTCAGGTAATTGGTCTATAGCTAGCCTGCTTTAGAGGACCAATCCCCACTCCTGGTTGCTGTGCACTTTGCCCTGTCTATAAAAGTGCACCTGCAGCGTTTTGCTCCAGAGCAAGTGGAGGCAGGATAGAAAAAGAGAGACAGTAAGAAACAAGATGCTAGAAGGCTCTGTCCAGTGTCCAGAGCACTCCTGCATATCCTAACCATGGCCCTTTGGACGTGCAGCACTCTGGTGTGAGGCTACTCCTCCTGACTGAGTGTGTGTGCTCCTATGATTCATGGGCCCAGGACAGGTGCCTCCTGTGCAACTGTCGCTGGGGGAGGATGTTACCGGCCCCCCGAAGGAGACTCAAAGAGAGGTTGTGCCCACTGGGTTTCTGTCCTGCTGTCTGGCAGTATCGGCTCTTGTGACCCTAATACACATTCCCTTCCAGCAGAGACACAGGATCCGACACATGTGCAACATGAATTGCGATGTGGCGGCCATGATCATAAGTACTGCCATGAGCTATGCCTAAACTCAAGCATAGCTTATTCTTAGAGACTAAGGTATGGTGATCTAATTGGCCACCTGTACCACCACCCTATGATTCCCTTAACTCTAATAATCACAGAGATTTTACTCCTCATTACACAGTGTTTACTGGACACATTTTCAAACCACGCGACACGTGTTTCAACCTTTCACATCTCCCTCAGGGCTGTGATAAACAACATACAATAACAGTTCCCACATCAGTATGACTGAAAACACTTATTATAATTTTTTTATTTGTATTTGTTTCTTATGAACCTTTAAAAACACGTACACAATACACAACATGGTAAAAACAAAACACAGGAAAAGGGAAAGCAAAACCTCTCTTAGCACCATGCTAAAGTACATGAACAATGCCATAAAACATGAGATCTCAGTTACATTTAAAAGGATATAAAATAACCAATTTACTGAGGGAAAAAAAAACAAACAAGAGTAATCATTACAAATGTGGATAAAAATCTCCTAAACAAAACGTCGCACGTGTGTGTCATTGACTATAGTCGCATCCACTAGCAGAAAACCAAAAGCACATCATCATTTTAAATGTATACATGTTGATGTCATCAAATTAACAAGATTTAATGGAAGAAGACGGGAAGAAAAAAGAGGGAAGTGTAGGAATAAGGGACTGACCGCCACCGTACCCAGGCACAACAGCAAAGTTCCAGAGTCACCACTGTGCCTATGCCCGTAGATCATCCAAAGCTATTGGCTTTGTCCCTGCTTGTTTTCCAGTGATTCTGGTCTTTTGCACATTATTTAAATGCAGAGTGACAGCCTTTGTCGCGCCAACTTGAAGCCCATCCTGGCATCAGAGCAGAAGGTGAGAAGCCGAGCCTCAGCTCTGACAGCCAGTAACGGTGTGAGTCCTCGGAGGGAGAGGGCGGAGGAGCTGCGGGGCTCCTCGGAGGAGCAGCCTGCTCAGAGTCTGTCAGCCAGGGCTTTGTGCCGCTCCTCAGCTTGGCTGACATCTGTCAAAGCTCGGGTCAGGCGTTCACTGCTTCCCTTAAAAGTCATCTCCAACGTGTTCCTCGGTGGCTCCAGATTCATGTCACGGGAGACGCTGATCACACCGGCAGCACGTGCAGAGTGCTGCCCTGCTGCCCTGGGCAGGCCCCCAGCACACTGCCCTCCAGTCCCCACTCAGTGCATGAAGTATGCGTGAATGGAGCTACGCCAGACAGGCTTGAGGAGGACTCGAGCACACAATCAATGAATCAATGCACCAACCAATGAATCAGTGCTCCAATGCCTGCAGTAAAGCATGAATGCACCTATCAACTAATGCATCAGTGTTGGTGCTGCCTGCACCAAAGCGTGAATGCACCAATCAACTAATGCATCAGCGCATCAATGCCTGCCTGCACCAAAGCATAAATGCACCAATCAACTAATGCATCAGAGCACCAATGCATGTCTGCACCAATGCATGAATGCACCAGTCAACGAATGCATCAGCGCACCAATGCCTGCCTGCACTAAAGCATGAATGCACCAATGAACTAATGCATCAGTGAACCAATGCCTGCCTGCACCAAAGCATGAATGCACCAATCAACTAATGCATCGGTGCACCAATGCCTGCCTGCACCACAGCATGAATGCACTAATCAACGAATGCATCAGCGAATCAATGCCTGCCTGCACCAGCGCACCAATGTCTGCCTGCACCAAAGCGTGAATGCACCAAACAACTAATGCATCAGCAATCCAATGCCTGCCTGCACCAAAGCGTGAATGCACCAATCAACTAATGCATCAGCACACCAATGCCTGCCTGCACCAAAGCATGAATGCACCAATCAACTAATGCATCAGCAAACCAACGCCTGCCAGCACCAAAGCATGAATGCACCAATCAACTAATGTGTCAGTGCACCAATGCCTGCCTGCACCAATGCATGAATGCACCAATCAACTGATGCATCAGTGCACCAATGACTGCCTGCACTAAAGCATGATTGCACCAATCAGTGAATGCATCATTGCACCAATGCCTGCCTGCACTTAAGCATGAATGCACCAATCAGATAATGCATCTGTGCACCAATGCTTGCCTGCACTAAAGCATGAATGCACCAACCAACTAATGCATCAGTGCACCAATCCCTGACTGTACGAAAGCATGAATGCACTAATTGGCTAATGCATCAGTGCACCAATGCTTGCCTGCATTAAAGCATGAATGCCCCAATCTACTAATGCATCAGTGCACCAATGCCTGTATGCACTAATGCGTCAATGTGCCAATGCCTCAATGAGCAAATGCATCAGTGTTCCAGTGTCTCAGTGTGCCAATACATCAGTGCACCACTGCATCAATGCACCACAGTACCAATCAACACATGCCTCAATGCCATCATTTTTTTTAATGGTTATCATTTAAAACAATAACACATTAATAATGAGACAAATGGTGCAATGCAAAAGTGCAGCAATTCAACATTCGGCAATGCATCAAACTCCCTCATACAGTGAGCATATTCTGCCTGTGCTATAAAGGCGTGAGAGAGGGCCTTCATTTTCCCAAATGCCTTCAAGGCTTTGGCCCTGATTCATGGAATTATTTGCTTGTAAAACAGGGATTTGCGCACCATTCTGCCCGCAAATCCTCATTCGTCAAACAGGGATTTGCATGCAGAATGGCACGCAAATCCCCGTTTTACAGGCAAATAATTCCATGAATCATTTATCGCAAAGTCAAAATGTGCTCACTGTATGAGGGAGCTTTAGCAGGGGCTCATGTGGCACGTGTGGTCGACTACTTGAGTGCAAGGAGAGGCGCAACAAGACGGCCAGCGGGAGAAGGCGCGTTTAAGGAGCGGACGCAGCAGAGTGTGACCACGCAGCACCACATGCAGTGTGAGTCCCACTAAATCAATATGTTCTTGAGTGGACACGTCTTAGCAAGATGGAGGGCGAAGGCCCTGCCCTAGGATTTACGGGGCCCTGGGTGGCAAATGATGTGTTGGCCCCCCTTAATTTGCCTAAATAGTGACATCAATGATATCACAGACTGAGTCTTTAGTATGCAAAGGTATCATGGGAAGTTAAATTAAATGCATGTTGCCATGCATAAGATAGTAGACAAATGCACTGTGATGTCCAGTATATGAATTGACAGTATTAATATTTACCTATGTGGCAACATCAGGAGTGAGGCTTTTTCTGAAGTAGCAGATAGCTGAACATCTTGTACAGACTTCTAATGTCGATACATAAGGCATAATGTGATAAAAGGATTTGGCTGGGAACACACATATTGGATACGTGGAGAATCTGGGATTTGAGAGCCGTCTGCAATTCAGGGACTTGAACACATCTCTTCCCGGATGTAATTGGTAGAAATACTGTTTGCAAAAGGTCTTTTTGAAACTTTGGTTTGAAAACACTATCTGTGGAAGACGTTGCAAAAATATGGTGATTGTGTTTTGACATCTGAAACGAACGGCTGTTTTTTGCAGAGGTTTCACAATTATGTTATTGTTTGTTTTTTGTTTATATTTGGCCAATACTAGAGCCTAGATGCTTACAGGCCTATTGCTCTTGACACATTTAAAAATAAATAAAACATAAATATTGTGCAAATTAGCAATATGCTTGTATTTCAGAAGCTACACATAAGGATTATTTTGACAGTCACAAATAATAGCAAATGATAACTACGTTTATCAAGAGTTGCTCACAACAAAATGAGAGGGTAGCGTCATTAATGGAATCCCTGACCCTTGATTGGAGGGGATGAGCAGACCAAAACTGTTTGGCAGTATAGAATAGAAGGGGAAACTATAGCAGAAAATTGCAAAGGCAACTGAACAGGTTGGGAGACTGTTTCTGAGATGTTATACGTTTAGACCGGTATCCGGTCATTGCATCGAATCCAAAGCATCGAAAGACCATACCATTGAAAAAAATGCATTGAAAAAAAAACATGGAAGCCATTTTTTTTATATGGTAAAGGGTTTAGTTTAGTAAAAATGTGTTTTAATGTTGTAAAAAAGGGGAGTTGGGGGGGGAAACCACCCCATTAAAAAAATGCATTCAATGTTTTTTTTCGATGCTTTTTTTGTCAATGGTATGGTTGTCGATGGAATCACTAGGAACCTTTTAGACCTCCCTGTTAATCATGTCTTCTTAACTATTCCTGCAGCTACATGTGCTGTAAAATGTGGTGTTTTGAAATGGAGATGAGTATGGCTCCTTCGCTTCACTCAGTGTTGGAAGTTTTTCCCCCATAGCAAAAATCAAACTCAGGCCTCCAAGAATATACGCACAGTAAGTGAACATATCTTAAAGGGCAAGATACACATTAAGTTCACTTGACCAAACCTTTCCACTACAAGGTAAGTGCACTAGAGAACAGAGCATTGGCCTTTGAAAACAAGTAAACAACAACAGAAAAATAACCAGAGAGAGAAAATGTTCCAATAAATATGCTGTCAAAGTATAAAACTTGCTCACCTATTAAACCCAGCAACATATACTTAAATGTTCCCTATAAAGCAAAATCCCATTATGATAAGTGTATGTGTCTGCACTGGAAACATGACAACCTTGACAACCTTTCTCTGCCTTATCAACTTGTTTCCCCTCTCTAGCTCCTCTGCCTCCTCCATCCTCTGCCACCTATATGGCTGCCTCTGCTGCTTCTCCAGCCACCTTGTTGCCTCCTTCCTCCGCCACACCTCTGGCACCCACGTCCTCCTCCTTGGCTACCTTGCCCTCGCCTCCTTCCTCCTCTGCCCATCCTCGGGTGCCTACAACTCTTCCACAGGGCGCACCTCTGACCTGTACCCCTCCAAGGAAGTCCTTCAAAGGGGGCAACCTGCTCCACATTGCTACTTTCAACTCTTGCTCAGCTGTCAAACACTCCTCTGACCTCTGCCACCTCCTGGAAGAACTCGATCTGGATGTACTTGGTCTGACCGAGACGTGTTGCAAGGCCAGCTCTGTCAAGAGCTTTGACACTTTCCTTCCTAATAGCTACAAGATCCTCTCCATGCTCAGAACCAACTGTCCCGGTGGGGGTGTAACCCTGAACTTCCCAGAGTGGATCTCTGCTTCTATCATTCCAATGCAGGACTACTCCTCCTTTGAATGCCTGGTCTGCAGGCTCTGTATCTCTCCTGACCTTTCTCTCACTGTGGCAACTATCTACCAGCCGCCCGACCAGGTAGCCTCCTTACTCTCTGAGTGGGCAGACCTCTCCTCCTCCCTCCTCTCCTCTACCTCTCAACTTCTCCTCCTCAGAGAACTTAAAATCCACTTGGATGCTTCCTCTCACTCTGCAGGACTCTTTTGCAACCTTTGCAACTCTCTCTCTCTGTATTCTTCCCTCCGGCCAGACTCACTCTGCAGGGATCTCCCTGGATGTTCTGATCACCTCAGATCACTCTCCAACCCTCTCACCACTACTCTCTCCTGGAGTGATCACTTCTCCTTACATCCCATCTCTTCCTTTCTACCTCTCAGGCCAAGCCAACTCCAGCACTGCCACCTACCTTCTCTGTCATCTGACACATGACGCGTGTGTCAGTTGAGGCTTTCACCGCTATGTTCTCTCCTCCTTCTACACCTTCGGCCTACTCACATCCTGACACAGCCATCTTGCTATCTCTGACACTCTTGATGTAATTGCCCCTGTCATGAGGATCCACTTGAAGCCCATATCCAAGTGCAATTCTTGGTACGACTCTGACCTCCTCACTCTCAAACGCAAGTGCAGGATGGCTGAGAGGAAGTGGAGGGCAACTGGTGCATCCTCTGACAAACTGGCCTGCCGCCTGCTCCAAAGGCAGTACAGACTCTGTGTGCGTGCCTCTGCAAGAGTGCATCTGGAAGAGAGCATCTGCAGAGCGCTGTTTACTGCCTGTTTGCTGCCTCTCCTCAGGATCGATGGACTGCTAATATTGGACTTTAAAAACTTGTTAAAGAACAAGAGGCGACGTCCCGCTTCCCAGAAAGCAGTATTTATAGCACTGGGCACGCGCATCAGTGGGCGCACATGTGCAAGAGTGCATCTGCAGAGTGCTGTTTGCTGCCTGTTTGCTGCCTGTCATCAGGATCGCTGGATTGCTCATATTGGAATTTAAAAACTTGTTAAAGGTATAAAGGTTAAATATTATCGCGGTCCTTGAATTTGCACTAATTGCTGTGATTGAGGTGGATTTGACATCCACATTTTGCTGTTTCTGTTACTCCGCAAGGTTAAGCGTATGCTCCTATTTTCATTCTTGGGTTAATTGAGCAAGGAAATACCTCCTTTTAGAGACTAGTACTGTGAACATCGATATTTTTGGGGCAATTTGTTGGCCTTGGTTGAAAGGAGGGCTTGTGGGAGCACACTAGTTTAATTGTTTATTATATTATGGAGCAAGTTGTTGAAATGGAGACTGTACCAGAGGTTGTTAAACTTCTTGAAAGCTATGCATACAGATACAACAATAACTATTTGTTTGGTTAAGGGAGCTACTATTACTTCTCCGGTTCATACAACCTGCTAGGAAAGATTTCAGAATTGTATGTAATTTTCCCTCCATGTGTCAACCCCCAAACCTTTTTCTGCTGTTTAGACACCATTGACTGACTTTCCCAGAGAAGCACAAGTTTCAGCTGCACACCTCTGGGCTTCCGCTCACTTTTTATGGTGAACCTGACATGCCCTTGAGACAGTCAGTACTGAGAGACTTTGTTTTCCTTAGTCCTTTTCCTGTGTTGCAACTTGTGTGCAAAATTTAACAAGTGTTCAATGTATTTTACCATACAGCACACTTGGGTCTATAGTCATTTCCTAAGACCATAGAAACTCTTGCTGGACTATTTATGAACTGTGCAGATGTGTCATGGACAGGACTGGTGGCAGCTATCTTTTTGCATTATTTTGAATCCTTTCCTGTCATGTTAACCGCGTTAGCTGTGTTTGGCACGAATAGGTGGCCTGGCTCCAAAACGGCCATGCCACGAGGTTCTTTGTCCTGTCCTTTGGCCATCTTGCCCCTTCACCTTCCCCAGGCCGGGTCGACCCGGGTCAGTCCTTATTTGGTCATGCACTTTCCCACGAATCCCAATGCTTTCGCGGGCTTCTGCATGCCTTGTGTGTGTGCCTCCAGGATGTGGGCTGGGATGTCTGGTCCCAATACACATCCTGGGTGCCAGAGAGTCTGGATTGCCATGAATGCCTGGGACCACTGTGGTCTGTGATTGGCCATGTATGGAGTGTGTGTTTGTGAGCAGATCTCCCAATGGGTCCTCTTCGTTTTGGCATGAAGGGAACTTTGGATAAGAGGAGGCCAAAAGCACCCATGCCATGTTGATCTCCTGAGTTCTCACTGAACAAAGGATAGTATCTAAGTATCTTGCAACACGAAGCCGAGTCGAGGAACCGCTGGTGATCCGCTGGAAGGTTTGGCACCCTGAGCCCGCTGTCGTCCCGTGGGACCCCTCTGTATCTGGTCATCCTAGAAGGACTGCGAAGATGCTCTGACCCATTGGAATAGTGGGACCAACTTTTCTTGGCACCTTCATCACACCCTGCAAGTAATTTTCTCAGAAGTGTCCCTGGGACAAACAGTGGGGTGACCAGTTTACCCATTGGCTTTGCTCTGTCACCGACGCCGTTTCGAAGTGGCCCTTGAAACTTGGGATGCTGTTACGCTCACCTGACTCCCACGGAGGCGCTGGCCTGGTTCGCGCTGCTGTGACCTATTCTAAGGTGATGCGCAGGGTTCGGAGACGGACTGGACCGGGCCCCCAAATCTGGCTTGTCTGGCTCGCAGAAGTATCCTTCTGTAGGCGAAAATAGGGGATTAACTGTCTGCGGGGTAATGCAATCGGCCTCCCACTTTCCCTTCTCACCCTCCTCGAAACCCTTCTGTGATTTCTCGTAGCGTCTCGCCTTAGGGTCTGGAAGGACGAGCTCTCCATCCTGCTTCTGATGCAGGGGCGTGTTGGTATCCAGTTACTTCACTGGATTTTCGGATTGGTGAGAACCAAACTTGCTTGGCTTCCAGGTAAGTTTTTTGATAAGAGGTTCCCCTTGTGTCCATGCATTAATGTACTAATGCTAGTGTCTTTTTCCCTATAGGGGCCGGGGTACGGAATGCAGGGGAACAGGCATCGACCCAAGATGAGAGGTAAAATCCTTGTAGAAATCAGGTAAGTCTTTAATGTGCGTTTTTTGGTAATGTCTTTTCATTCGCTCATTAACGCTGATGTCTCTTTTTCCCCTTAGGGGCCGGGGTCCGGAAATGCCAGGATGCGGCGCGGACCCGAAATGAAGAGGGAATGAATCAACAGGTAAGTCTTAACATGGAGATTTAGCTTTCCTTATTCCCTTCTCTCTCTCACCTTTTGTTCTGGTCTTTTTCTCCCTAGGCGCTGGGGCGTGACTGCGAATCCGGATGATCGCTGCTGAACATGGAGGCGCCCTGTAAAGGTGAGTGGAATGCGGCGCTGCAGCGATCGACGCGATGAGCTTTTAAATTAAAGTCTTCCTTTTCAGGATTATCTGCGAGATGTCTCCGGGATGAAGATTTAGCAGGTAAGGACTTTTCCTTCTTCTGTTCTCTTCTTCCTTTCCTTTGCAGGTGATCCAGGATGCTGGCAGGCGTGGCAGAAGTCAGGATGCAGGAGCAGACATGGTGAACGTCCAGCTGCTAGATGCAGAACAACGCGAAGCACGTGTGGCTGTTCGGGTGGGGTTTAAATAGCTTTGGAAGAAGTTCCAGGTATGTATCCTTCCTCCAATCAGGTATGTATCCTTCCCCGACCACGCCCGGATGATAAATTAGTCCCACAGGTAAAGTAGTTCCTTTCAGGCCTCAAGGAGGCCGGGATCCTGCAGCATGGTCTGCATCAGGTAAGTGCACCCAAGCACTCCCATAATGAGCCTGGAGCCTATGGCGCCAGGACTGATGTCTTTTATGACCCTGGCGCCATAGGCACCAGGACACTGTCCAAAGGGCCCCTATATGGGGTTGCTGGGTCCTTCCTTGGGGACTGGATGTCCGCTTTCGGCGATGCAGGACTTGAACCGGCTCCCCGGGAGCGGGCATCATGAAAGCTGCTGCTAGCTCTGTGTCCCTGGCAGCATCACACCGAATTTCGTACACGTGACATTCCCGGGTCTGAAGTGAGACGAGTGCGTCAGGACCGGAGTGAACACGGTTACTGTGTTGCCCTGCCACGGCAACGTATTTTGCAAGTCTGCTGTATTTGTGACCCTCTTGCCCCTGAAGCCTGCTGAAGTGAAACTGGGTTGATTCATCCTCCTGGATCTGATAAATTGCCTCTGTCCCATTTGGGAATCATCGCTGTATCTCAGGAACTGAAAGGTGCTGAGATGTCCCTTTTGCCGCATTCGAACCTGCAAACGAAGTGGACTGAACTAGTGAAGTTTGGGTCTGCTTGCATCGGGGACTGGTGAGTACTCCATGCCCCAACCGGTGGCCCCAAGCGTGCCCATTTTTACGCACGAGTGGCCCTTGGGGGCCCCTCTCCTTTCCACTGCCATTGCGAAATAGCGACTCCATCCCAAACTCTCAAACTCCTTCTTGAATATTGGGAACTTGTTTTGCATCACCTCATCCACCTTCCCGAGCTGCTAGAGACCTGAAGAGACCCTATTTGCCCATTGGAACAACTGCATGCGCTTGCATTGCATGTACTATTGAGCACAAGGCTCCTCTCTTCTTAGGGCTTAGACTGCCTCTTAGTTAGGTGTATTGTCGATGTCATAGGGGCCTAAAGAGTATCTGCACTGCCTGTTTCTGTGGCGAAGAGTGCAACCTAATCTCTTTCTCCCCTGTATGCACACTCTCCTCACCTGAGCTGTCTGAGTTGTCGGTCTCTTGTAGGCGTCGTCGTGCAAGGTAGTCTCTCCCCTTCTTTAGATGGATATTCTTGTCTCGGAGGGAAGCCACAGTGACTGCTGTTTGAACAGCTGCCCCGTGACTCCGTTTCCGAACCAAGCCAGAAATCAGGGAAATACCCAAAATGGAAAAAACCCTGTGGTGTAGCGTCAACCCTTCCAATCCAGATGACAGGACAATCGCTGATAGGAGCAATGGTGAGAGGCAAGCAACAGAGTTCGTAGCATAGAATGTCCAAGAAGTCGAAGCCAAGGAGTAGCAGTGACAGGGAAGTCGGAAGCTCCTTGTGGCAGTTCGAAGATATGGCACTGGATCCAGGAAGAGGGAGAAGGTAAGCAGTAAGCACAGCTCAGAGGAGCCCAGCAGAACGAGAGTACGGGAGAATCCCCGAAATCAAGAGAGAGAGGGAAAGAGAGAGAGAGAGAGAGAGAGAGAGAGAGAGAGAGAGAGAGAGAGAGAGAGGCGGATGCTGCCGGAAACAGAACCCGCCAAGAGATCAAGCACAGCAGCGTACCGCTCGGAGCAGCGGTAGGAAAAAAATTAAGCGAAGAGCAGGGTTCCGAGGAAAACAGGAACACAGGAGAACAGGGAAACCCTCTGGCAGATCCGAAGGCGGACGGCAGAGGATCGGAGCGAGGAAACCCGGAAACAGGAAAGCATCCAAAGTGGGTTGCAACGCAGCGTCAACCGGGAGGCGGTGAGTTAAATTCTCCCAGTGGTGCTGCGCCACGTAACTGGGGCTGGAGCAAGAACACAGAGAAGGGACTAAAACACCCTACCTCTGTGTCTCCAGCTCCAACGCGGAAGTATCCGCCAATTTCGGCTGTGGCCATGATGGCGGATGACAGTTTCCTTCCCACCTAGGTTGTCGACATATTTCATGCATTTAACCCTTTGGACCCCAATGGTCTTGTATATACATTGTATTGATAGTGATGTGTTGGTTTACTTAGTGTTACTGTGATTCTTTTACAACGGTCGATGTTACAAAGGCCTTGTAATAAATGTGTCTATATTTTTGATATAACACCTGTCTGGAGTAATTTGTAAGTGTGCTTGCTCTGTGTGCTAATTGAGGTCCTTCAGTCACCCTCACCTCTCCTGAGACTTATTCTTGACCACCTGCCATAGCTAACCTGATTGGTCTGGCTTGTCCAGAGGTTACCCTGTTCTAAGAAACTAGTTTGGCTTTCTGAACCTCTTCCCCTCCAGGTCAGAGTTCAGAAATCCATCTTAACAAATTGGTGGCCGTGGTGGGATAGGACTGAATGTATCTAGTGTTGCACACTAGTGAAGGCATTTCGAGTTATTCCTAACAGGACACATAGTGAATTGTTGTAGTATAACTGAAAAAGGTCATAGTCCTATATAACAATATGGAAACAAGTACCTTGTTAACTTTAAATGCTTTTAAGTCTGAAACATTGAGAAAGATGTGTGCTGAGAGAGGTATCTCTGCTCAAGGCACAAACATGGAAATTATCCATGTAATAATAATGGACTGGCAAGAAGCTCAGCTTAGTGCCATAGCTTCGGATGACAGTGTAGAAGGAGGTGGGGCTGCTCTCACTGGCAGAACTGGAAGTTCTGAGGCTGCACTGATTCATAGAGATCATGAAGATTTGGAGGATGTAATGTCTAATGTTTCCTCTGCCATTGCTGAAGGTGAGGTCATACTTGAATTCAAGAAACAAGAATTGCTGTTTAGGCAGAAGGAGCTTGAATTTAGCACGGTCAAACAGAAGATAGAGCAGGCAAAAAAACAGAACGACAGGGTCACCAGTTGGAACTGGCCAAGCTTCAGGTTGCCAATGGGTCCAAGGGTCCTGGACATGGGTCTGGGGCTTCCTCTCATCCAAGGTTTCCTAAGGATCTGCTCAGTGTGTATGAGAAAAAGAATGTCATTATGGACTGGATGAATACATTTGAGTATGCATGGAAGTTCAATAAGTTGACACTGCTGATAGAATTGCCTGGTTACTTAGCAGACTGCCCCATTCTAGCTGCAGTGCCATTATGGAAATGTCAAAAGCTGAGAGAGCAGATGTTGCAATGTTGAAGCAAACTCTCATCTTAAAGTTTGGAAAGAGATTCAGAGAGTACAAAAAGAAAGAAGGTGGTACTTGGGTATATTATGTAACTGAATCCTTAAAAAACTTGACTGGCTGGGTTGCAGGTTATAAGGACTCTACTTTTAAAGGTATGATATGTCTTGTCATGCTTGAACATATTTTTGCATCTTCTTCCCCTAAGCTTAAGCAGCACTTGGCAGATTCAAAGTAGATAGATCCTATGAAGCTTGCCATAGCCTCAGATTTGTGGGTGTCACAGAGTGTCCCTTAAGGACAAGACTCATCCTGATAAGCAGGAGGAGGGGAAAAAGGCCAAAGATAAGGAGGGTAGAGAATCTAATAAAACTTCCTCCCAGAAGGGCAACAAAAGAAAAAAATAAGGGTAAGACACAAGAGAACTCACAGGGTAGTGGAGGTCAGCCTCCAAAAGAGAACTCTGGTTATAGTAAGCCTCCCTATGTAAACAGACCCAGTGGATCTTGTTTTGCTTGTGGAGCAACTGACCATGTGAAGGGGGATCCTAGATGTAAGGTCAACAACTTGGTGGTCCACTCTGCTAATCTGGCCTTCCCCTCCTATGAGGAAAGTAGAAAAGTGGTAAGACTTCCAAAATGTGTCTCTATACCCTCAATTTGGTTTGAACTTGGCCTTCAATCCTTGAGTGCATCAATCCTATGGAAATCTTTCTCACTTTTCAGGAAACTGATACTACCTGGATCTATAGCACCTTACAACATATTGAAAGAAACTCCGACTAGACCTTAAAATGGCTTACTCCAAATCGGGTCTGAAGTCGTGTTAACAAACCTTGACCACGTCTGTGCATCAACAGAACTTTTGTGTAATAACCCCTGCGGAGTCAAAAAAAAAAGTGAGTAACCATGACTGGAGCAATACTATTGACAAACGTCGGATTCTGAAATTAAGTTTAATTCAAAACCATGATATTCGCGCAGCAAACCAGGTTCCAAAGTATCTGTCATGTCTCGCTGGCGCCGCGGCTCCCTTTGGCGGCGCTGGAGAATGCGGACTTTGTCCTTGTTTCCTTCTCCCAGCATGGCTCCTGTTACTACGGGTAGCGTTGCAGTGTTCCCGTCTTCAGTCAGACGTCCTCTGACGTCACCGCGCTGTTCCAAGGATCCCGGATATGGTGCTGCAGAACCACAGCTCAGCGCGTCGCTTCTCTCCTCAGACGCTCCGTAAGTTCGCAGCTAGGGTGCATGTTACCTACATCCTTGTCCTTAAAACTTACCTTTTCTCTTTACCTACCTATCTACATATCTACAGACTTGTGTCCGTATCCAGCCTCCCTCTCCCGACCTCCGAGACTCCTCAAGACTCCTCCTCCATCCAACTCGCTCGGTACTGCTCTTTTCTCACTTCTGTCTGTTTTTTCCATGATTATATTTCAGCTCATACCCTGTTTGTTTAAATTAGAATACAGAAGCAGACAGAGTCCTGCAAATAGAATCCTTCCCACGTTGAAGATCGACGTACCGAGGACGATTGGATCCATCTCCGTTCCGGCAGGGTTTTCTCCCCCAGGAGGGTTTCCCTGGGATCCCTTACACCACCACTTGTTTCCTAATCAGGAGAGGGGAGGTGTCAGGGTCCCTAGGGGGCTCCCCAACTGCCTCGTTGATTGCTGCACCATCAGGTTAGTGTTTGAAAACCTTACAGCAAGCGACGCCCGTAAAAAAGAAATTTAATTATGACAACGCTGCAAGCAGCGTTAGACCAGGTGCAGCAATTAACGACTGTGGTACAAGGTTTGTCCCATGAGGTACAAGCCTTGAAACATGAAAACGCTTATCTGAAACAGCAAATGTCAGTGAAGCCTCCCACAAGTTCGGAAATCCCTCCGGGTCCATTACCAGGAGGGAAATATGACGGAAATCCTCAATCACTAAGGGAATTTCTGGACGCATGCACAGTGCAATTTGCATTTAAAACATCTTTTTTCCCCTCAGATAGAGATAGAGTAGGATACATGATTACCCATCTAACAGGACCTGCTCTAGCCTGGGCCACCCCTATTGTAACTTCTAATAACGCCATTCTTGATTCAGTGCCCGCTTTTACTGCCAGCCTGAAGGCTATGTTTTCAAGAAAAGAGTACCATGTCTCCACTCAGGAGAAACTGCTAGATATCAAGCAAGGATCCTTAGATATTCTAGAATACATCACTCGATTCAAACAAATGGCGGCCGGCACCTCGTGGGCTGATGACGCTCTGATAACTTTGTTCAGAAGGGGGCTTCATGATGAGTTAAAAGACGAACTCGCGCGGGTCTCTAGGCCCAATACTCTTGCGGAATTGGTCTCCCTCACCATGCAGTTAGACTATCGGCTACAAGAACGACAAGCGGAAAGGAAGAAAGGGAGAAGTCACCGCTTTGGGCCAGACATAGTTTCAGTTCCCAAAACCACTAATTCAGATGAACCTATGCAAGTGGGAATTACTCGGGGACCTCTTACTCCAGAGGAACGGGCTCGCAGGAAAAGCCAAGGGCTATGTATGTACTGCGGCTCTTCCTCTCATACAGTACAAGAATGCCCTATTGCTCCTCTTAGACGGCAATCACGTTCGGGAAACGCCAGACCCCAACCGCAAAGGGAACAACGGTCGGGGCAACGGGTGCTGGTTCCCACTCTCCAACCCTGATTCCTCCATCATTGGACATGGTAGTTTTACGGGTCTCTCTTTCCTTACCAGATAGAACCGTAGTAACGGTACCCGCCTTGATAGTTTGCGGTGCAACGGGATTGTTCATAGACGATTTGTGGGCTAAATCACAGAATTTACCTCGCTCTCCCAAAGCCTTTGCCATACCAGTTGAAGGGGTGGATGGCACGCCTCTAGTTTCAGGACCTATACGGGAACAAACGTTCGCCTTAAAGATGTCTATCGGTTCCCACAGAGAAGAGATCATATTCGACATTATTAAGGCCGCCCACTATCCCGTCATTTTGGGGTTACCCTGGTTAAAGCTACACAATCCATTCATAAATTGGTCAGCTGGTTCTATCTTCCTGGGGTCAGAACACTGTGTTCAACACTGTCTTGCAGACAGCTCTGTAGGATTCTTTACTCCTCCTTCACCTCCTGACAGATCCCATAAAATAGTGGACCAGATCAGTCTTCTTCCTCCCGAATATGAGGAGTTCCAGGACATTTTTTCTTCTCCTCAGTTCTCGGACCTTCCGCCTCATAGAAGAGACGATTGTTCGATTCGACTTGAATCTTCACAACCCATACCCTTCGGTAAAATGTACATCCTTTCGGAGAAGGAAAAATCGGTCTTAAGACAGTATCTGGATACCAACCTCAAGAACGGTCTGTTAACGGAATCAATCTCTCCGGCAGGGGCATCATTGTTTTTCATAGCGAAGAAGGACACAGACGAATTAAGGCCCTGCATAGATTATCGGGGTCTTAACAAAATCACCATTCCGGATCGTTATCCGATGCCACTCATCCCTGATATTTTGGAGGCCGTAAAGGGAGCCACAATCTACACTAAACTAGATCTCAGAGGAGCCTATCACCTCATCAGGATTAAGGAGGGGGATGAGTGGAAAACAGCCTTTCGCACCCCTTTTGGTCATTTCGAGTACCGGGTGATGCCCTTTGGTTTATCAAATGCTCCTGCTGTTTTCCAGAGATTTATCGACCATATATTTTCTGATCTCCTTCTCCACACAACAGTCGTATATCTCGATGACATCCTGGTGTACTCCAAGGACCCAAAAGAACATCACCAACATGTGAGTCAAGTTTTACACAGATTACGGAACAACCACCTATTCTGTAAACCAGAAAAGTGCAAATTTCATCAGACTACAGTTACTTATCTAGGGTTCGTCCTGTCCTCCTCTGGGATTTCAATGGATCCCAGCAAAGTAACAGCAATTCTAGAATGGTCTCCACCTCGTACCGTCAGAGAACTCCAAAGTTTTCTGGGATTCTCAAACTTTTTCAGGAAGTTTATTGCAGGGTTTTCTTCTGTTGTTCTACCGCTAACAAGGCTGCTTAAGAAGGGGAAGACTTTCGAATGGGCAATAGAAGCTCAGTCCGCCTTTGACACTTTGAAAACTCTTTTTACGTCAGCCCCAATCTTACGAACTCCAGACCAGAGCCTACCCTTTATTGTAGAAACAGACGCCTCTCACTTCGCCTTGGGAGCCGTGTTGAAACAGACTCAGGCACTTGGATTAGAACATCCTGTGGCCTATCTTTCTAAAACCTTCTCTCCCTCGGAAATCAACTACACAGTATTAGAGAAGGAACTATTGGCCATAAAACGAGCATTTCAGGAATGGAGACATCTCCTATTGGGTTCCCAACATCCTATCGAAGTACGCACGGATCATCAAAATCTTAAAAGCCTCCAGTACGCAGAAACACGTAACAGTCGGCAAGCTAGATGGGCACATTTCTTTTCTCCCTACAACATAACATTCACAATCATTCCGGGTAACACCAATCTACAAGCCGATGCATTATCACGCAGAGATCCAACATGCAAACCTGGTTTTCAGACCGAAAAACTGTTTCCTCGGGCTACATTTATTGCTGTAGTTCAAGATTTCCTTCACTCAATTGCATCCCAAACCTGTCTCATCAAGGATTCTATCAGTCTTCAAATGAGAAAGTGGGGTCTCTCCTTTGAAGACGGATGCTATTATCAGAACCATCGAGTCTATGTCCCTACTCTCCAACTCCGTACTGAAGTGATGCATATGTGTCATGATTCTGTCATGGCCGGACATCGCGGTATAGCCAGTACTCGGGAGCTTGTTTTAAGGCATTTTTGGTGGGAAACCCTGGGTAAGGACGTGAAAGACTATGTTTCATCATGCATGGTTTGCCTCCAAGCCAAAACCCCTCGCAGCAAACCTTTTGGGAAATTGGCAATGGTACAAATACCTACCCGTCCCTGGCAACTGATTTCTACGGACTTCATTGTCGACTTGCCTACGTCTAAAGGTTGTACCACCATTATGGTAACGGTCGATTATTTTACCAAATTGGCCCATTTTCTGGCTTTGCCCTCCATACCAACTGCCTCACAAATGGCCAGACGCTTCATCAATACCATATTTTCTCAGCATGGTCTTCCAGACAGTATAGTGTCCGATCGAGGTTCGCAGTATATCTCCCGATACTGGAAGCAGGTCTGTTCCGCTTTGGGGATTAAAAGAGCTTTAAGTTCAGGCTACCATCCTCAAACTAACGGACAGACCGAACGTTTGAATCAAACCCTGGAAACTTATCTGCGTTGCTTTGTGTCTGCGGCTCAAGATAACTGGATGGAACTGTTACCCTTGGCAGAGTTTGCCTATAACAACGCTCCTCATGCATCCATTAAGACAAGTCCATTCCATTGTACCTATGGATACCATCCCTCCTGTTCTCCTTCCTCCCTTCTCAAAACTTCGGCATTTCCAGATGCCGACGCCCTTATGGGGGACATACAACAGGGACATCTTTTGGCCAGGACTGCTTTGCTAGAAGCTCAGGAAAGCTCCAAACGCTTTGCGGATTTGCATCGTTCACCATCACCCAAGATTACTCCGGGGGATTTGGTTTGGCTCTCGGCAAGATTCCTTCCTAGACACTTGATTCCGTCTAAATTGTCTCCTAAATTCTTTGGACCTTTCACTGTTTTAAGGTCGAAGGGCTCTCTAGCCTTTGAATTGCAACTTCCTCCATCTTGGTCCCGAATTCACCCAGTATTTCATGTGTCCCAACTCAAGCTCCATGTTCCAGATCGATTCGGTCGTTCTAAGGACTGTCCTCCACCTGTGTCAACTGAAGATGGACCCGAATTCGAAGTCTCCGGTGTTTGTGATTCTCGTTATCATCATGGTCGACTTCAATATCTGATCCACTGGAAGGGGTATACTATAGCGGACCGTTCGTGGGAACCAGCCTCTGCTGTCCACGCACCTTTGCTTGTTCGCCGCTTTCATAGGTTGCACCCCGACAAACCCGGTGGGGGGACCCTTGGAGGGGGGCATACTGTCATGTCTCGCTGGCGCCGCGGCTCCCTTTGGCGGCGCTGGAGAATGCGGACTTTGTCCTTGTTTCCTTCTCCCAGCATGGCTCCTGTTATTACGGGTAGCGTTGCAGTGTTCCCGTCTTCAGTCAGACGTCCTCTGACGTCACCGCGCTGTTCCAAGGATCCCGGATATGGTGCTGCAGAACCACAGCTCAGCGCGTCGCTTCTCTCCTCAGACGCTCCGTAAGTTCGCAGCTAGGGTGCATGTTACCTACATCCTTGTCCTTAAAACTTACCTTTTCTCTTTACCTACCTATCTACATATCTACAGACTTGTGTCCGTATCCAGCCTCCCTCTCCCGACCTCCGAGACTCCTCAAGACTCCTCCTCCATCCAACTCGCTCGGTACTGCTCTTTTCTCACTTCTGTCTGTTTTTTCCATGATTATATTTCAGCTCATACCCTGTTTGTTTAAATTAGAATACAGAAGCAGACAGAGTCCTGCAAATAGAATCCTTCCCACGTTGAAGATCGACGTACCGAGGACGATTGGATCCATCTCCGTTCCGGCAGGGTTTTCTCCCCCAGGAGGGTTTCCCTGGGATCCCTTACACCACCACTTGTTTCCTAATCAGGAGAGGGGAGGTGTCAGGGTCCCTAGGGGGCTCCCCAACTGCCTCGTTGATTGCTGCACCATCAGGTTAGTGTTTGAAAACCTTACAGTATCTCCAATTCTTTCCGTCTAAGTACCATTGAGACAAGTTTCTTCGGTTGAAGCTTAATTTGCCACCAATCAAAGAAATATTGTTCCTTAGACACAATAACAACACTATAAATAGCATCTGCCGGTTTTGTGACAAATGTGTAGAATCACTTCGTCATTTGGTCATCGAATGTCCTGAACTAACTATGGAACGAGCTGCTGCGTTGGGGTCCTTTGTCTCACATAACATTGACACTGAAGATTGGTGGTCTTCATTGCTTGCTGGGCACAATTACATGCTAATATGTGCAACTATTAACTATTTGGAGAAACTTATAGGAACTGAAAAGAATGAGCTAAGAACTGTTTTATGATGAAGTTGCAATTTTTGGTAGAAGCCTAACAGACTCACAAGACAAGAAATGCATCGATGATAAGTTTGATGTGATGTGATGGTCGAAGGGCTTTTCTTTTTTCTTTCCTTCTTCCTTTTCTACAAAAGAGATTACAGGGGCATCCTTCTTCTCAGACTCCTTCTGTATTGGGATAGAAGCTGAGGCAGTTTTAGTTTCCCTGGGTTCCTGGGAACCTAAAGTCTCAAAGGCTTATGCTAGGATTCCAGATAATACCAAGCACTACTTTAAGGACAGTGTGCTGATCAATGGAGTAGCTACTCCAGCTCTTAGGGACAGTGGGTGTAGTCGAACTGTAGTGGATTCTACCTTGGTAGACCCAGAGGAAGTTGCCAGAGCTCCTCTGTTACCCACTAAGTTGGCTGATGGCCCACCTCGCATGTTCCCTGTAATTCCCTGTAAATCTTACTATAAATACAGCAGTCAGGGTTCCAGTGAGCATACAGAGTAATGTCCCAGGAAAGGTTCTTACTGGGAAATGAGCTCAGATCTTTAGGGCTTGTAGTAGATACAGAAGAAATCCCATGCACAAGGTCTCAAACAAGGGCAGCACTGGCCAAGACTACTGCAGTGCCCCAACCAAAGGGGAAACCCAAGGCTAAAGGAGAAAGAAAAACCAAAAGAGGGAAAGAGAATATTCCCCCTAACTCACCTACCACTGAGGTGGAGGTAGTTGGTCAATCACCAGGACCTGATAAGGAGGTGGTGATACCTGAAGTATTTGACCCAAATGACCATCCTGAACTAAAAGAATTGTTAGTTGAAGGTGATCCTGACAGGGAAGAATTTATTAAAGGCCAACATGAGTGCCCATCACTGGAAAGCTTAAGGAGACAGGGCTGCTCCCAGCTTGAGGGTGAACCTCCAGGGAAGCACAGGATTTATTGGGAAGGTGGGCTCCTGTATAGTGAGCCTACAGAGTCTACAGAAGGAGACCATAGGAGGTCGGTGGTTCCCCTTGCTGTAAGACCCTTCCTCCTGCAGCTGGCATATGAAGTGCCCGTTGCTGGTCACCTTGGAATCGAAAGAACCAATCAAGGGTTATCCATGCACTTCTACTGGTCCAAGATGTGGGTGCAAGTAGAAAGTCACTGCAGGGGTTTTGCCTCCTGCCAGTTATCTGGTAAAAGTAGCTCAACATTCCAAGCTCCATTGGTACCACTCCCAGTAGTGGGGGTACCATTTGAGATGGTAGGGATTGACATTGTTGGTCCCCTTGACCCCCAAACATCCTCAGGCAATAGGTTTATCCCGGTCCTGGTCGACCATGCCACCAGGTATCCTGAGGCCATCCCATTAAAAACTGTGACTGCCAAGTCAGTTTCAAAAGCTTTGCTTGGCATATTTACTAGGGTTGGCTTCCCTAAAGAAGTTGGGCAGCAACTTTATGTCAAAGTATATGCAGGCCATGTGGAAGTAATGTGGTGTCACCTATAAGCTTTCATCTGAATACCACCCTCGACCAATGGTCTGGTTTAAAGGTTTAACAGGAACTTGAAAAGCATGATTGGGGTTCTGGAAGAACCTCAAAGAAGAAAATGGGATCTTCTGTTACCATGCTTACTGTTTGCCTACAGAGAAGTACCACAAGAGGGTGGTGGCTTCAGCCCCTTTGAACTTCTGTTTGGTCATCCTGCAAGGGGACCCTTAGCCATAGTCAAGGAGGGATGGAAGATGCCCACTCCCCCCATTACTACCAACTTAGTAGACTATGGGCCTCATTACGACCCAGGCGGTAAGTTACCGCCTGGGCCGTGACTTTACCACCATGGCGTAAACTACGTTTACGCCATGGTGGTTGGCGGACTTACCGCCCCATTCCGAGTTTGGCGGGGCGGTAAATCCCCAATCCCCATTTACCCTTCCCCATTCCCATTTTTGCCCCATAGGGCATAATGGGAGTGTGGAAGGCGTTAATTACGCCACCGTAAATTACGGTGGCGTAATTAACTCCATGGTCCCTTAGCGCCATGGATTTTAACACCTGCTAAAAGCAGGTGTTAAATCCGCCATGGCGCTAAGGGACCTCGTACTCAGGCGGTAAGGGTCGGCGCTGTTTACGGCGCCGTAAACCCCTTACCGCCTGAGTTGTAATGAGGCCCTATGTGCTAGGGCTCAGTAAAAGGATGGTACTCCTGATGGGTCTGGCTAATGAAAAATTGAAGGCAGGGCAAGCTCTGGTGAAACACTGGTATGACCAGAAGGCTTAGCTCATCAATTTCACACCTGGTCAGCAAGTCCTGATCATGAATCCTATAAGGCTTAGAGCTTTACAGAACAAATGGTCAGGCCCTTACACAGTGGTGGAATCACTGGGTGAGGTCAACTATTTAGTGGACCTTGGAAGGGCTGGACAGGCTCCAAAAGTGTTCCATGTAAATAGGCTGAAGGCTTTCATCCCAAGAGTTAAAATCGCTGCACTGCTGTTGGCTTCAGATGTTGAGGAAGAGGGGTCAGAACCTCTTCCTGACCTGTTCCAAAGCAGTGCTTCAGACAGCTTCATTGAGGGTGTCCACGTGGCCTCTTACCTGACTTCTGATCAATAGGCTGAGATGAAAAGTTTGTTTAGGCAATTGTTCCCTGGTTTGACACCTTGCAAAACATAACATTGACACAGTAGACAGTGCCTACCAAAAGTAGGGGATACAGAATGTCAAACAAATTAAGGTCTTACATTAAGACAGAGGTCAACAAAATGTTTGCTCTTGGGGTGATTGAACCCTCCAGTAGTCCTTGGTCCAGCCCAAAGGTTGTGGTTCCAAAGGCAGGTACTTCTGAATTGAGGCTCTGTGTGGATTACAGGGCTCTGAATGCTGTCACCAAGACAGATGCACACCCCTTGCCTAGAACAGATGAGCTGGTGGATATCTTGGGTGCCTCCAAGTACCTCAGCACGTTTGACCTCACTGCAGGCTATTGGCATATAGCAGAACATGCCACGGAGAAGACAGCTTTCTCAACACCAGAGGGTCTTTACCAGTTCAGGGTAATGCCTTTTGGGTTGAAGAATGTCCCTGCCACTTTCCAGAGGCTTGTGAATCATGTGTTGAATGGGTTGGATGAATTCTGTCTTGCATATCTGGATGATATAGCAGTTTTCAGTGCCACATGGGAAGACCACGTGAAACACCTTAAGATTGTGTTAAAGGCTCTTCATGAAGTAGGTGGAGGGAGGATGCTGCCTCTACCCAGTAAAGTACAAGCAGTACAAGACTGGCCTACCCCCACTACACAGACCCAAGTGAGAGCCGTTTGGGGACTCACTGGGTACTACAGAAATTTCAAGGCAGACTATGGTACCATAGCTGCCGCTCTGACTGCTCTCTCTACTCCAAAGAAACCCAAGAAGGTAACTTTGTCTGAAAAGTGTGAGAAGGCCTTCAATGGCTTAAAAGACTCCTTTTGCCAGGCCCCTGTTCTCAGGGCCCGTGATTACCAAAGACTTGTTATTGTGCAGACAGATGCTTCTGACACTGGGATAGGAGTTGTACTATCACAAGTAGATGAGAAGGGTAAGGAACACCCTATTGGCTTCATTAGTCACCAGCTTAAGGACAGAGAGCTCAGATGGTCCACAGTAGAGAAATAGTGTTTCTCTGTGGTGTGGGCACTAAGGAAGCTGAAGACCTAACTCTATGGGACAAACTTCACTGTGCAAACTGACCATAAGCCCTTAAAGTGGCTGATGAACAGGACGGGAGATAATCAAAAGGTGCTTAGGTGGTCCATAAGTCTGCAAGGCTTTGACTTCACTATTGAGCAAAGGCCAGGTGTCCAACATAGCAATGCTGATGTGTTGTCCAGAATGTTTAACCGGCCTGAACAAGAAACTCATCCAGGGGTGGATTAGTTCCCCCTGTCCTTAGTCTGGGAGAGGCAAGTGTTAGGAAATATTTCATAAATGTATGTAATTTTCCCTCCATGTGTCAACACCCACTCTTTTTGCTGCTGTTTAGACACCATTGACTGACTGTGCCAGAGAAGCACAGCCTTCAGCTGCACTCCTCTGGGCTTTCGCTCACTTTTTATGTGGAAAGAGACATGCCCTTAAGACAGTCAGTACTGGGAGACTTTGTTTCCCTTAGTCCTTTTCCCGTGTTGCAACTTTTGTGCAACATCTAACAAGTGTGCAATGTATTTTACCATACAGCACACTTGGGTCTATAGTAATTTCCAAAGGCCTCAGATATTCTCGCTGGAAGTTTTATGAACTGTGCAGATGTGTCATGGACAGGACTGGTGGTAGCTATCGTTTCACATTATTTCTAACCATTTCCTGCCATGTTAACCATGTTAACCGTGTTTGGCACGAATAGGTGGCCTGGCTCCAAAATAGCCATGCCACAAGGTTCTTTGTCCTGTCCTTTGGCCTTCTTGCCCCTACACCTTCCCCAGGTCGCGTACCCGGATCAGTCCTTATTTGGTCATGCACTTTCTCGCGAATCCCAATGCTTTCGCTGGCTTCTGCATGCCTTGTGTGAGTGCCTCCAGGATGCGGGCTGGAACGTCTGGTTCCAATACACATCTTGGGTGCCAGAGAGTCTGGAGTGCCATGAATGACTGGGACCACCGTGGTCCATGATTGGCACACGTATGGAGTGTGTGTTTGTGAGCATATCTCCCATTGGGTCTTCTTCGTTTTGGCGTGAAGGGAACTTTGGATAAGAGGAGGCCAAAAACATCCATGCCATGTCAATCTCCTGAGTTCACACTGAACAAAGGATAGGATTCAAGTATCCTGCAACACAAAGCCAAGTCGGGGAACCGCTGGTGATCCGGAGGAAGGTTTGGCACCCTGAGCCCACTGTCGTCCCGTGGGAACCCTCTGCATCTAGTCGTCCTAGAAGGTCTGCGAAGACTCGTCGACCCATTGGAATAGTGGGACCAACTATTCTCGGCACCTTTAGCAAACCCTGCAAGTAAGCTTTCTCGGAAGTGTCCCTGGGCCAACCATTGGGCTGACAAGCTTATCCAGTGGTTTTGCTCTGTCACCGCTGCCGTTTTGAAGAGGCCCTCAAAACCTGGGATGCTGCTAGCTCTGTGTCCCCGGCAGCATCACACCGAATTTCGTATACTTGGCATTCCCAGGTCTGAAGTGAGACGAGTGCACCTGGACCGGAGTAAACGTGGTTACCGTTTTGCCCTGCCTCACCTACGTCTTTTGCAAGTCTGCTGCAGTTATGACCCTCTTGCCCCTGAAGCCTGCTGCAGTGAAACTGTGTCAATCCATCCATCCAGAGCAGAGAAATTGCCCCTGTCCCGTTTGGGAATCATTGCTGCATCTCAGGAACTCAAAGGTGCCGGGACCTCCATTTTGCCACATTAGAACCTGCAAGCGAAGTGGACTGAACTGGCGAAGTTTGGGTCCGCTTGCGTCGGGGACCGGTGAGCACTCCATATCCCAACCAGTGGCCCTTATCGCAAGGGCCCATTTTTACACACAAGTGACCCCTGGGGGTCCCTCTCCTTTCCACTGCTATTGCGAAACAGCGACTCCATACCGAACTCTCGAACTGCCTCTGCCTTCCAATGGAAGTCCTTCTTCAATAGTGGGAACTTGTTCGGCATTGCATCATCCACCTTCCCGAGCTGCTAGAAACCCCTGAAGAGATCCTATTTTGCCCATTGGAACAACCACAAGCGCTTGCATTACATGTACTATTGAGCACAAGGCTCCTCTCTTCTTAGGGCTTGACTGCCTCTTAGTTAGGTGTGTTGTCGATGGCGAATGGGCCTAAAGACTATCTGCACTGCCTGTTTGCTTCCCATCTAGGTTGTCGACATATTTCATGCATTTAACCCTTTGGACCCCAATGTATATACATTGTATTGATAGTGATGTGTTGGTTTAATTAGTGTTACTGTGATTCTTTTACTACGGTCAATGTTACAAAGGCCTTGTAATGAATGTGCCTATATTTTTGATATAACACCTGTCTGGAGTAATTTGTAAGTGTCCTTGCTTTGTGTGCTCATTGAGGTCCTTCAGTCACCCTCACCGCTCCTGAGACTTAGTCTTGACCGCCTGCCATAGCTACCCTGATTGGTCTGGCTTGTGCAGAGGTTGCCCTCTTCCAAGAATATAGGTTGGCCTGCTCAACCTCTGCCGCACCAGGTCAGAGTTCCGAAATCCATCTAAACATAAACAATGGCCTTAAACAGGGCTGTGTAGCCTCGCCGTACTGTGTAATCGGTACGTAGAAGATATGAAGGACGCCCTGGGCCCGGTGTGTAGTTACCCTCCTACAATTGGTGGCATCGGAATCAGCTGGTTGACATATGCTGATGACACTGTTGCCATGGACAAAACGCCAGGCAGGGTTGCAGCACATGCTCAAAGCTCTGAATGAGTTTTCTAAATTAAATAAGCTACAAATCAATGTAAAAAAAAATTATATATATATATATATATATATATATATATATATATATATATATATATATATATATATATATATATATATATATATGATAATGGGGTCCTGGTTGAATTGGAAAAATAAACAGGGTTACATATGGAAGTTAAATGATGAGGTCATGCCTGTTAAAAACTTTTATGAGTATTCCTTAAAAATCAAGAGATAGAAGGGAGAAAAGGATAGGGCTGATGAGCTAACGCTTGCACAGAACAAATTGATGGGTGGACAGATATTACACAAGTTGCATGGGAAAAGCATCGAGGAGGTTAGGCAGAGAGAAGACAAAGACAAGAAAGAAAAGAAGGACAAGGAACAAGAAAAGGGATGAGGGAGATGAGCAAAGAAGAAAAAGCAGTGCGTCAATAGGAACAGATAGAGAGAGAAGAGCAAGAGTAAGAAGAAAAGCGGGCAGAGGAACAAAGGAAGTATGACATTAGGAAGAAAGAGATTAAAGAAAGGGAAAGGAGAGAAAGGAAGAGAGAGGAAGAAGAGGAACTAAAAAAGTGAAGGACAAAAGATTACAGAGAACGAGAGAAGAAAAACGAAGACAGGAAGTGAGAAGAGAAGAACAAAGCCTAGAGGAAGAAAGGGCCAGAAGGGATGCGAGAAAGCGATGGGAAGTGGACGAAGAGAAAAAACAGAATCGTAGGCAGCGAGATCTGGATGCCAGTGTCATTCTTAAAGAACGAATGACACCAAGTGAGGAAATACAATGGGATAAAATAAGAGAGATTCCCCCAATAAAATGAGTACTGCTAGAAACACCTAGAGTAGCACCAGAACAGGAAAGATATGATGTGGAAAATATTGGAGAAAGGATCAAAAAATATATCGGCAAATAAGACAGGATAGTGAGTATGGAACTCGAGGGAGCGGCAATCTTTTGCAGGTACCTAAACCATGGGATGAGGAAAAAAACATGCTTAGCGACGAACGCCGAGCACTATCTTTAAGCAGACTAAATTTAGATAGATAAGAAGAAGATGATAGTCCTACTAGTTTGGGTCTAGCAATAACAGACGACGAAAGAGAGTCAGGTCGTGAGGCAGAGGGGGAATGTGTGTGCGTCCCCATGGGAAGTCAACAGATGGATAAAGAGTTAAGATGGTCAGATCTGGAACACCCTAAGGAAAGAACACCATATCCTACACCACATTCTGAGCTTCCCTGCAGACAATCATGTAGTGAGAGAGGAGAATCCCCACCTTATGTGAATAGTCTGAGGTTGTTACCAGCACAAAGACAAATAGGAATGATTACCCCTGCATTCGGCAAACAAATAGTGGGATCCGACTATGGGATGGGGTTCTCACAGTTGCCCTTGCTAGAGAAAGGAGGAGCAAGATCGCAATATATTCAATGGCCTCAGATGTATAAGGATAACTTAAAGTACAAGCTCCCTATTTTGACTTTGGGGGCTGGGAAATGGATATACGAATTAGAGAAAATGACAAGAGTAAACACGCTGGCCACAGGAGACATAAAAGGTCTACTGGCAGCTATTCTTGGGGAGAGAGTTGTAGACATATGGAGACGAGCAGGATATGTGGGTGTGACAGCACAAAACACAGTGCATGATGGAGCACCATTTAATAATTGTAGGGCAGATGTTTGGAGGGCTCTCAGGGAACAGTATGCTGATACATCAGATATGGGTGCAATTATGACACGTAAAATGAATGAAGAGGTGGACCCTATTGCTTATATTCAGGATAATCAAGAGAAATGGCAGCTTGAAATGCGTGAACCATGGGAAAAAACGGAGGCAGTATTTTATCATATTTTGCATCAGGGATTGCCAAAACTGCTACAGAGATAAATGAAAAAACATGTGGAGATAGAAGCGAAGCCATGGGCTAAGATACAGGTAACTATTGTGCATCATTGTCAGCTATTACCAGCGAAGAACAAAACGAATATTGAGAACCGTAAGATTGATGAAGCTAAGTTAGTTCTGAAGAAATTGTCAAAGTTTGCCATAGAAGGGGCAGTACTGAAGAAGTGGAGAAGGAGTGGGAATGCAAGAAATAATGGGAACTTCACAGATGAATAATTCACACCCAATGGATTAAAGGGTATGGATTTTGACCACAAGGTAGAGGTGTACGTTTCAGAGGAAGAGGAGGCGGATTTCCGAACACCCAAGGCGGGTTTCAGAATGCTGAAGGTGGATTTCAAAATGCTCAGAATGCTCATAGAGGGTTTGCCAGAGGTCCTACCCCAATATGTTGGAATTGTATGATGACATGGCATATTACGCACATATATAGGAGCTGAGGGAATGCACAACAAAATGGATAACTTTCAAGAGGAGGTACATTTTATCCACTTCCATACAGTACACAAACACAAGATAATGTTTCCCAAGATCACACATCCGATCAGGTGCAGGTGCATCAAGTACAGAAGGGACAATAGCAGGGGCTGCCGAAAATACATCCACCACAAAGGCAGTCAAAACAAGCACCTATCCAAACACAACAGAAGTACCGAATACAGGGTAAATTGTAACATCGAGGATAGGGGGTGTCACTGTGGTAGAAGGAAACCTTTTTATGGGGATGGGGATGAATTTGTACCTTCAATAGGACAGCTCACAGGGTGACTTGATATGTTCAGTACTATCTGTGACTCTAGACCCCCAAGAGGAACCAAGGGTCAATATGACAATAGAAGCAAATCCTTTTCTTTTCTTGTAGACACTGGGACAACTCACTCTTGTATAAGAGAGGGAAAATATAAAATGTCAGGTATTGCCATGAATGCTCAAGGATTCTGTAGAGCTAACAATTTAGTTCATTTTACTGATAATTTGCTTGTTTCTATGGGGGAATGTGACATATCTGTCCCCTTGCTATATTCACGATAGGCGCAAGTTAACATCTTGGGGAGAGATTTTAGGATGAAACTTAACATGACAATTTCATTCACTGATCAAGGTATAGTGTGCTCCACTCCAGGTATACACTATTTAAATATGGGAGAGTTTATACTGGCATTCAGAGGGCAAATGGTTCTACGAGGAGTCCCGGTAGACCCGGAGCTCTCTATGTATGGGTTGAGCATTTTATTGACATGGCTACCTGGATTAGTTGGGAAGAGTGTGAGAATACCAGATGAGTTATTTTTTAGACCACAAGCACCTGTGGATGAGGAAGAAGGGCAGTCTATTTCTATGGAACTAGAAGCAGCTATAGTAAGAGGAGAAATAGCAATGCTTGAAGGAGTAGATGATGAAGTAAGAGCATGGAGGTCAGTGATAGCTCTTGAAGAGGGATACAGACTGACCGACATAACAGATGAAGATATGTTCAGAGATTAACTTATAGACAATGAGGTAGTATTTTTTATAAGCATTATGTACCGGTTAAAGATCGAGAAAAGGAAATTCCTGAAGCGAATGGCGATAATGTGGCAATGACCAGCATTCTTTCAGGAAGACCTAGAAAAGGAGGCAAGTGTCCTTTGGACTACGGGCCCATATGATGTAGGGCTATTGAAGAGAATAGGAGAGGTTAAAATAAAACCCAAGCCAGGAGCAATCTTTCCACAAGAAATAACAGTGCCCTATGCCTCGAAAAGCTGATGAAGGTTTATTTGAGACTACTTCAGCATAAATGAATCAGGGAATTCAAGTGCCATTAGAATCGCTGTGTAATACTGCAGTGAATCCAATTAAAACATCTAAAGGGGGTTGTGGAGATTTATCCAGGACTTGCATCCTCTTAATAAGATTGTAGAGGGTGTGTTTCCATTAGTTCCTTATCCTGTGACAATATTGTGTAGTATCGCAGTTGAAGCTTAGTATTTCACAGTGCTCATTTTGAAAAATGCATTTTTCTTGATCCCGTTGCATAGGGACTCACAATACCTTACTTCTGTTAGGTTTTGAAAAAAGAGATTGAACCACACTCATTTACCTCAAGAGTATTGTGCATCCCCATCGAAAAGGTTCCTACATATGGATCTGGGCAACATTGAACTCAAAAGTGCAGTAATCCAGTACATAGATGACATATTCATTTTCAGTAAAACAGAAGATGAATGTAGAAAAGATTCTGTTCAGTTTATAACTATATTGGCAAACAAGGGATATAAGGTAGACAAAGAGAAATTACAGTATTGTCAGGAAGAGGTCATAGGCCAGTTGATTTCAAATGAAGGAATGAAAGTGATACCTGAAAGAGCTGAGGCTATCATGAAGACACCAACGCCAAACACAGTAAGGCAGATGCAGAAGTTTCTAGGCTTCTGCAATTATTGCAGGACCTGGGTGTTCAACTACAGCACATATACCAAGCCACTTTTGCAAGCACTAAAGAAAGCACAAGTTGGTAAGGAAAATATAGAATGGACTGAAGAAATGGAGGAAGAATTTCAGGAATTAGAAATTGCAATATGTACAGCTGCAGTTTTAGGGATTCCCAACTATGGCAAGGAATTTTATTTATTTTCCCACACAAACGGGACAGTAATGGCAGCAGTACAGACACAAAGAACATTAGGTTAGGATACAAGTCTTTGGCATACTACAGTGGGATTTTAGATCCAGTTATGATAGGACATTTTCCATGTGTACAATCTTTGGTTGCTGCCGCATTTGTAATGGAGAAGTCCACAAGTACTACCAAGGGCTGTTCCATAACTCTCTACATGAAGCATGCCTTATTTGCCATTTCAGAGAAACCCAAGGGCACATTAACATCACAAAGAGCTTCAGTTTATGAAGTAATGATTTCTATTAAAACAATTAAGGCAGTGAGATGTAAAATAGTGAACCCAGCCACGTTTGTAGCTGAACCTTTAGAAGAAGGTGATCATGTGTGTGACTTCTCAAATTATGTTGAATTTTATGATGATATACTCGTGTGAAAGAAAATGCTCTGACGGGAGGGGAAATCCTCTTTATTGATGGATCTTCTGAAATTGATCAAATTAGTGCAAAGAGGCATTCAGGTGCTGCAATTCTAAGACACAGATTAAATGGTGAATTTGAGGTAGTGACGAGTGCAACTCTCAGTTTACAGCACAAGCGGCAGAATTGGTAGCACGTATTGTTGAGCTTGAGAAACACAAAAGTCATGAAGTGACAGTGTACAGTGACTCTGCCTATGTGACATCAACCGCACATGCATGGCTGTCACGTTGGAAAAGGAGGGGTTATATCAGCATAGATGGCACTCCAGTGCAACATGAGTGTTTATTGGACGGACTCATTAAAGCACTACAACTCCCAGTAGCCATAGCGGTCGTAAAATGCACAGCACATACTAAATGAACAGACTTTATCTGTAGCAGAAATAAAGCCACAGATGTAGAAGCCAAAAGATGTGCATATTCTTCAGAAATGTCGAGTTTTGATACTGAAGATACTAAAGAAATGGTGAATAGAAGCATGCTGGTAGAAGAAGAGTTTAATATGCTGTGAATTACGCAACTAATAGAGATTAAGGCTAGAGCCCGACAAGAAGAGCAAGAAGGGGTGTTCTGCATCCTCCATGGAAGCATTATGGAGACAGGAAAGCACTGAAAAGCCAGTGATGCCATTGGCATTGTTGAAAGACACACTTGAGCAGCTGCATTACCCTGAGCAATTAATGAGAGAAAGTCTTGCTGCCACAATTGCAGAAGACTGGTTTATTACAAATTTATTGGAACACGTTGCACAGTTTATGGTGAATTGCATTGTGTGTCAGAGACTTACTGCTGGGCATACACTGAGAACAATTAGAGGAGTAATACCTCGACCAAATGGTCAATTTCAACATTTGCACATCGATTATGCTGATATGCTGCAGACATTTATTGGATACAGGTATCTATTAGTGGTGGTGTGTCCCTTCTCTAGGTGGATCAAAGCCGGTACTTGTACAAACCCTGATGGCACTTGCACAGAAAAGTTTTTAGTGCACAAAGTCTTCGCAAGATGGTGTGTGTGTGAAGTACTAGGATCTAATAATGGACCGCATTTTGCTAATGAGCTATTTGAACACATAGGACTTCTATTGAGCATAAAGCATACATTATCTTCTACTTATCATCCACAAGAAAACAGAATATGTGAGAGACTCAATGGCCTCCTCAAAGAGAGGATAGCCAAGATCAAATTAACTCTGAAGAAGGGATGGTTATTTTGCCTACCCCTAGCTTTATATGCCTTGCAAAATGAGCCAGGTTCTGACTAGGCATGACATGACAATGCCTGTTATTGGAGTGATACCCAGAGTGTAGAAAAGGCTAGAGGTGATGAAATGCACGATTATTTGACATTTATGGCTACCATTGTTTCTTTAATTGCAGATCAAGTCAAGCATCGAAGGGTGGGTTCAAGGAACAGGAAGAGGACAGTCCAGTAACCAATCCAAGTGATCTATTATCATTACCAAAGTTATGTATTGGTGATTTTATCCTTATTAAAAACTTCACCTGCAAGTGGCACAAGTCTAGGTTTAATGGTCCCTTTTATGTTGAGGACGTCTTCCCTTCTGCAGGTAGCGTGAAAGAAGAGCTTGGTTGCACTTAGGAGATGTAAAAATCTACAAAGGCGAGACGCTCCCTCCAGCGCACGTTGACCAAGAAGCAAAACAAGAAGATGAATTTGCGCATGTGCAGGTTCGATCGATGACCAAGAAGTAGGACGATAAAAGAGAGTGTGGTTAACACATATACCTTTTGGGCTGGAATTCAATGGGCACTCCTTAAAAATGTTGCAGGAAGTGTATCGAGTTGCAGAGAATTCCAGAGGCTAAAACACACTTTTTCTGAATTCCTTGAAAAAATAAATATTGCGCTAGAACCGTGCTGAAATGTCAGATCCTGATTAGAAATTGGGAAAGCGATCAATACCCAGATTCCTTTTTAGGAGAATACCTCTTCCAATGATACATATATGATAGCCATCGACAGTGACACACATCAGCTCATAGTTGCTATTTTTGTGTTTATACTTCAGTCCTACCCTGTTCTTGTTAGGAGAGATGTCAATATTCATACCGTTCTACATGACCCCAAAACTGTCCTGTGATAAGGAGACTCTTATAGCGGTAATTGAACAGATTATTCAACAACGAAAGCAAAATTGAATATTTGAATAAAAATTGTTTTGTGAAGAGGATCATGTGATTATAAAAAGAGCATGAGTTCAACAAGTATTGGGATGGCACACCAATTTTTTTTTCCATACTTCTATGCTTGATATACATGTGCATGTATATTCTCTTTTTCTTTCTGTACCTTACATTTCAAAGGCCCTCATTACAACACCGGCGCTAAACCATGGCGCTATTAGCACCATGGTTGGTGCCGGTTTTGTAACGGGCCCGCCATGGTTCAATTGGGAATTACCCCCCCATTCCAAGGTTGGCGGGTGGTAATTCCCCACTGAACCATGGCCCTTCCCTATTCCCATTTTCACCCCATAGGGCTCTATGGGAATGGGGAAGGTACTAAGTACGGTACCGCAAATTGCGGTACCGTACTTAGCACCAAGGTCCCTTTGCAGGTCCCTACTTTAACGGCTGGTTTAGACCAGCCGTTAAGGTTGGGTCCCGCAAAGGGACCTCGTAATCAGGTGCTAATGGGTTAACGGCGCTGCAGCCTTTTACGGCGCCGTTAACCCATTAGCGCCAGGGTGGTAAAGAGGCCCAAAGTCTTTATTATCCTAATGGTCCTTTTGAAAAAACAAAACTTATGATTTTTCCTAGTATGAGTACAAATGATGATATTTTCTTTAACCTCACTGGGCATGTCAGATGAAATAAGAGAGATGCAGAAGACGATAATCAGGGATCAACACCTATCTTGATAATGCAGCTCACCTGGGGAATAATATGTGGTATCAGCAAATGAAAAAGGTGGGGGAGAGGCATCTGAGGAGAATTGCTATGACTGCTCTCTCATCTCCTATGACATGAGTACAGTACAGACCTTCATTTCAAAGGAGATGCCGGCGCAAGATGTGAAATGCCTCAGTCATCTAGCAGCGTGTACTACTAGAGGACAGTTTCAAGCGCACTGGGCAAGCTTGCGATGCAGATCAAGACAGTCGTTTCCATATCAAGATGAGTACATCAAGACAACACAAATGGAGAAAGAGCCTGATGGACGGACATGATGCTTGTGTATCCTGCTGAAGGACAAGACAAGGTGATTGTTGAATAAATGAAAAGAATAAACTGTTCTGACATGACGGAGAAGATGCTGGGAATGTTCACAACTGCTGATCTATGGACGAGTGAGTACAAACAAAGGAATGGAAGATGAAATGATGTCCTGTGCAGCTCATCTGCTGAAGAAGGAATCAGTGCAAGGAATACAGAAGGTGAATGATGACTGTCTGAAGTCTTGGGCCAAGTACTCCAAACTGCTGACATGTGTGGAAGATGAAGCAGGCCTGGTGTCTGTAGTCCCACTGATTAATGCAACAATCTGCTTCCAAAGCAAAGGAAATAATTACATTGGACATAATAAAGGGTGTGTTAAGATGGATTTCTGAACTGTGACCTGGTGGGCAGAGGTTCAGAAGGCCAGCCTAGTTTCCTTGAACAGGGTAACCTTCTGGACAAGCCAGACCAATCAAGGTAGCATTGGTGGCGGTCAAGACTAGGTCTCAGGAGGGGTGAAGGTGACTGAAAGACCTCAATGAGCACACAGAGTAAAGGACACTTACAAATCACTCCCAGTCAGGTGTATATATATTAAAAATACAAATACATTTATTCAAGGCCTTTGAGTTGTAACACAATATTTATTAACAGTAACACGTTTAAACCAACACAATCCTACTAAAATACATTTATACAAAACCAAGGGGTCTAAGGGGTTAATAAACAAAATGGGTCCAAAACCTAGGAACGGGAAGGTACCATGCAGTGCAAAGAGTCTTTAGGCAATACTGCAGTAATCACAACCATAACTGAAATGCAGTCCAGTCCCTAAGAAGAGGGGAGTCTATTGCTCAAATGTACATGCAATGCTGGTGCACGCGGTAGTGCTGGTGGGCGAAAACGGGTTCTCTCTTAGGGTCTGTAGTGGCTCAGGAAGATGGATGAGGTGATGCAAAATAGGTTCCCACTATATGTGAAGGGTCTCCCCGAGAGGACAGAACAGGTTTCAGGAGTTGGGAATAGTTTGATAGCTCAGGCTATCTGTGGAAAGGAGACGGGCCCTCAGGGCCCACTCATGCATTAAAATGGATGGATGCGCTAGGGGGCACCGGTAAGGGTTGCAATTACCCCCAGCACACTACGGACCAAACTTTGGCGGTAGACTCCAATTCGGTTGCAGGTTAAAATGCGGACATCTCACAGCTCTGCGGCTTTCAGCGACAAACTTACAGCATTGACAAATGGGACAGTGGCAATTTCTCCACTCCTGGTGGATGGATCAGGACAGTTTCACTGTAGCAGGCTTTAGGGCACAGAGGGTCACAGCTGCAGTGCACTTGAAAAGTTTGTCACCACGGTAAGCGCATGTACTCCGGTTCGAGTGCTCTCTCTTTACTCCAGACCAGGGATTGTTAAGTGTACGAAATTTGGTGTTACAGTGCTGTGAACACAGATCTTGCGATGTACCAAGTTTCACGGGCCTCCTTGAAACAGCGGCGGTATCAGAGAAAAGGTCCTGTGCAAGCTGGTCAGCCCACTGGTTGCGTCAGGGACACTTCCGAGAAGGCTTAATTGCAGGGTTTGATGAAGGTGCCGGGAATAGTTAGTCCCACTATTCCAATGGGTTGAAGCACCTTGGCAGAACTTCTACTTTGATCAGATGCAGAGGGGTCCAGCGGGACGACAAAGGGCCCAGGGTACCAAACCTTCCAGTGGGTCACCAGTGGTTCCCTGACTCGGCTTTTTAGTTTCAGGATACTTGGATCATATGCTTCGTTCAGTGAGAACTCAAGACATTCACCTGGTATGGTGTTTGGAGCTTTCTCTTACCCAGTATATACTTTGCGCCAAAACGAAGAGGACCCAATGGGAGATCTGCTCACATAAAGGCGCACCATATGTTAACCAATCATGGACCATGGTGGGCCCAGGCATTCACAGCACACCAGGCTCTCTGGCACCCAGAATGTGTATTGGAACCAAGCAGTCCAACTCACATCCTGGAAGCACACACACACACACAAGGCATGCAGAAGCCCACGAAAGCCTGGTGTTTCGCAGGAGAATGCATGCTCTAATAAGGATTGACCCGGCTCGGCTTGACCTGGAGAAGAGGAAGGGGCAAGATGGCCAAAGGACAGGACAAAGAACCTTGTGGCATCACCATTTTGGACGGTAAAGTATGTTTGGCAAAGTCCCCATTTTTTGTTTATGGGGGAACAATTCTCAAATGGGACCAAGTAACGTGCAAAAAAGGAATGCCTAAAAAGGCACTGAGAATTGATTACCCCTCACTACTTCCACTCTAGAGAAGTTAGAGATTGAGCGATTATAGTCACACACAGTTTAACATAGCACAGGCATTTCTCACAGAACGAACAAACATGATACTAATTAGCAACCGAAGGCAAACTCAATGAAAAAGTTCATAAACATATAATTTGAATCATATACATGTTAAACTTAAGATACATTCATACATCAGTGCATCAGATTGAAACACAAAACATCTGTCTAACCACTAAGACAGAAAAAACCAAAACAAAAAAAAGCCCATTCCAAGGCACATCTGCACTTCTCCTAAAAACATCCTTTGAGAGAATCTAGGGCCTTTAGAAATGACAGGAAGACCCAGGTGCACTGCATTGGAAGGTACACTGTGTACTTGCAACATGTTGCAGAAAAGTTGCAACATTGACAAGGACTAAGGGAAACAAAGTCCCCCATTACTGACTGTCTGTAAGGGCATGCCAGATTTCCAATAATAAAGTGAGCGAAAAGCCCAGGGGAGTGCAGCAGAAAGCTGTGCTCCTCTGGCAAAGTCAGACTTTGGTGTTAAACATCAGCAAAAAGCTGGGGGGTACACAACTGGAGGGTAAATTACACATGAAATGGAAATAGTTTCTAACAGGGTGTAAGAACACAATTGACATTCCAGGAATGAGGAGAGGGACAGCTGTTTTAATGGATCGATATTGGACCTGCGTAAATAGAGCATATATGAAATTACCCAGGAATTGGGGTGGAGTGCGTTCGTTGGTATATATCCATGTTCCAGCATTGGTGATTCCACAGTGTGACCTGAAAATTGAAGAATTTACAAAATTGAATGATCACATTAGAAGAAAGAGGTCAATAGAAAACTGGCGGATGAAGAGATCGAATCGTTTCTCACAAAACTCACTAACATCTTATGAAAACATTCCTGACAAGCACAAATTGTTTGGAACTGCAGTGATGTTCACATCTATGTTCATGCCTGGAATCCAAACAGCGGTGAATGCCAAATGGCTACAGATCGCCAGGTGGGAGCTGCTACAAACAATCAATGCCACTGTAAAAGGATGTAATGCCATAAAAGAAGAATTGAGGGACATAAGGCTGATGACCCTCCAGAATAGATATGTCCTTGATATGATCTCAGCAATGGAAGAGGTTGTTTGCACCAAGATCGGACCATCATGTTGCACATATAAACCATCTCATGACAGTGAGAACGGGACCTTGACGGAGGCCATATCAATGTTGACAGATTTACACATAAAAGTGGTAGATGAGACAGAGGCAATTGGAGATGACAGCTGGTTTGCACTCATCTTTTCATGGATCCCTTATTGGATAGCAAACTTATTTAATTTCCTTGGAGAAATATTGGTAATAATCATATTTGGATTTTGTATGATCAGAATAATAATTGGATAATGTAAGAAAATGGCAAAGAAAGCAGTGGGAATGAAGATCATGATTGATGCACAGGATGGACTGGAAGACAAGGTGCTCACCGATGATGTCATCAGAGACTACATAAAAGCTAGTATTGTGGCAACTGAAGGAATGAAATTCTGGTATCCAAATGATCACACAAATTACGTGGGAAGTTGGGTCGACTGTACCCTGAGTGGAAAATGCAGCTACATGAGCTGGAGTGGGAATGAACACATTAAAACAGCAGGTGCCCTGAGCGGGGTGACAAAGATATGGACCCTAAGAAACACTTCTGCAAGAGAAAATACAAAGGAGCAGAAAAACTTGAGGAAGTGTTTGAAGACTCGACCAGATGGGGGAATGTAGAGGAGCGGGTGTATACATCTGCAGGAGATCCCGCATCCTACCTCCCCTATATTGGAGACATAAGACTGTGCTTTGCCTGACACCAGCTATTGTAATTATGATTATAATAATTATGTTTAAAATTGTTTTTTTTTATAATGCGCTTAATACCCAGAGGTTTTTAAGCGTGGCCCCAGACACTGAACCTGTGTAGCTCTGCCTCTTCTTGCTTCCAAGGCAAGTGCGTTGCAACTGAGATATCCTCCTGAGACCATTGTACTAATACTGCAGCAAGTCTTTGGAAGGAGATACCCATCGAGACAACATTATTGAATGTACCTCCGAAGTGACAACAACCTGTAGGAGGAACTCTCTGAAGGAATATGAGAAAAGGTGAAGCAAATTAGCAGATGATGTCATAGGAAAGTGTGCACGATGTCCCAAGATAACTGACTGAAGACAATGTATGGACTCTAAAGGACAAATGACTAAGTAAAGAGTCGAGTAAACTATCAACAAGGAAAAGAAGATTACACATTGCTTACAAAGATAACAAAGTGCTGCAGACAACAGAATTGCAATAAATGAACAGATGTTGAAACGCAATGCAGATCAAGTCTTCATAGAGGCTAGCTATGAGTAGTGATTAGAATGCAGTCAAAGCCGCCATTATATAGAAACTTGTGGAAATAAGTCAGAAACCATGAAGAGAGAATGGAAAAACTGTGTCACAGCAGAATTATAGGTTCATGGAGCTGCGTTGCAAGGCTGCCTGGCCTGAATCAAGAGCCTAGAAATTGAGGTCAGCTATTTACTCTGAAGAAGAACAGGTGTGTGGAGGATGAATCTTCTCATGTTAAGGTGCAAGAAAGCACATCAAGGATGCCAATTTTTAATACATTTAGAGCATTTAAATGCTGCAAAATGTATCAGATAGTGGAGTCCTCTTTCGTGAGCCAAGGCTGGAAATAGAGTTTGATCTTGGAGTTCCAGACACGATAGCGAGTGGCCTCATTCTGTGCATTCCCACAGACAAGAATATTCTGCAATGTCAAGTACAAAGACACCTTCGTGGCAGAAGGTATGGGTGATGAGAGATGCCAGGCTAATTGGATGGTGAGGTCACTTCATGTCCTATCTCTTTGTATCTGGGTCTGAGCGTACGTGCTGCTAAATTAACCAAATGTTCCAGAGATAATACACAAGCGTGTATTAGTCCATAAAATGAAAGACCTTATAGCTTGTAAGATCAATGAGAAACTATGTGTCTAATGTTTCTGAAATGACATGTTTTAAGAGGTACGCGTAACAAAAGTGAAAAACTCAAAAGCATGAAGGGGACTGATGAGCTAAACAACTATCACACAAAGGGGAGTCCCCTAAATGAACCACTTCAAAAATATGATTCTATAATGCCATGCCCTTGCTAGGGCACGTGGCTATCGTAAATTAAATTTTAATGGATCTATTAAATGGCAAACAATAGAATGTAAAAAAATGAATGATTAATTCAACAGGCCCATGGATCCTACAAACATACACATAATGAATGTAATCTGTTTCAAAGTACACAGATAAGGCAAATGAATGAATGGATAACAAAACGGTAAAACCCCAACTAAAGCCTGTTGTACCGACCAAACATTGCATGCTAGCAAACCTATGAGGCAGTCAATGACATTTATGCATTATTTGTTATCAAATGTGAAAAACAAAGAAAACAGGTTTTCTTTGTTGACAACAGGTTAGAGTGAGAATTTTCAAACACGAGATTGGCTGTAGATGTGTTTCAACAAATTTATCACAACTGGACAGACCGAGTCCTATACTACTGACCATGTCTAATTACTTTCAACAGAGTACACAAGTGCCAATGTCCTGTGAATGATAAATGTAAAATATTGGTATAACTAGATACACATCCCAGGTCTACCTCCCCAATACATCGACGACCCCCAAAGATTTGTGTAGTGCCAGGGTTGTGCAGACAGGACATTTCGGCAGTAGATGAAGTTCACTGCCTTCTTCAGGACCCCAAGGGAAGTTGGAGGTCTGTGGATTTGATACATCAAATGTAACTACAACATTAAGATTGATGAAGTAAAAATTAGATTTAAAAACCTAAGGAAGTGGAAGATGTCAAATAAGCAGAAACACCACCCACTATGTGTGCCCTCTCCTCGAACCCAGGAATCCTCAAGATCAGGGACAAATTAAACACCTTAAGGCAACAGGAAAAGGCAACAAAGGAAGAAATAGAACACCAAACACATTTTGTGTGAAGTCAGATCAGTTCCAGACCCACAAACCCAACACCCATCGTTCCAGTGACTGTTTAACAGAAACACATATATTGCAAACGTACTGTACAATAATGGTGTGTATTGCACTCAAAAAGATATATCTGTAACTGATGGGGACAGCTGATGTCCAAAGATGTGTTGCAGGCTGCCACAACTGTTCTAGTGTTGGAACTAAATTAAGAGGTAGGCATACATTGTCCACCAGATTTTGGACAGCCAGTAACATTCCCAGCTCCTATATACGTTTATATCTAGATGTTTCCCATAGCGAATCCCGACCCTTGATAGGTTTTCACTATTGCCATGCAGTATGACATCACTCTGATGCATTATTGATTATTGAGTATAAGAATTGTATTTTTTGTGGAGATCATTGAGAGAGTGAGCATACATGCATTGATGTTCGTTGTAATCTCCCTGTTTTAGATAACTGTTAATAAAACAGTAACTTGCCATCTCCTTGAGGTTGTGCGGTTATTTGGACTCAGAATTATTCTGGTGTAATCCCATATATATGCTATGATATGGTGTAATCCGTATATGCTCATTCCAAAGGGCCATATGATATGATGTGGCATTTATAACACGCTTGCACTGAAGTGTATCAAGGTGCAAGGAAGCCCATTCCTGTTCCCAGGTTAGCTTCCTGTGGAATGGCTGTCTTCTGGGAGGGGTGTTACCTACCCTTTCAAAGGAACAAAGAGAGGCAATCCATAAAGACTACAGTCCTGCTCAGAGTGGCATGGTATCGCCTGTCTGGTAAGCATATACATAACCCTGCCACTGCTGAGGATGAGCTCACAAGACTGACACAAGTATGATATTAAATGTTTGTGGCTATTATAATTATGATAATACATTCCCCCATACCATAGCTCATGCATGGCTAATCATTAAAGATGATTCTGCCACCAGGAGGAAGACTCATAATGATAGGGTTTTGGAACAGAGGTGCATGCCCTAAATGTATCCCCAGCACCACATAGACTTGGCTGCACACTGCAGCTGTCTAATGGGCACCTGTGACCTCTGAACCTGTGCAGATCAGGCTACGGATGAAAAAGGGCACAAGTACAAACTTTGCTTTCGGCATTGACCTTATAAAAGATTAACCTAACAGCAGATTAACCTTTCGATTAAAAACAAAAACAGGACTCCTACACCCTTGGCAAATAGCAATTCATCACAGTGGACCATGCAGCATAGATCTGCATATCCTGCAGTGAGTTCTTTGGACCCCTAATGTGACATACACCCGACTGTATGGTGATCCCCTGGACTCCCAGCAACACACGTTGGAGACCTCTTGACATGTCTCAACGCATCCCGATGACCTGCACTTGAGGTTGTTGCCGCGATCCCAACACCCAATATTTGTATTAATCAAGACATGACTTGCTTATGCAAATGCTGACTCCACCTTTCCCAGAAGGGCTCTGCACTGAACTCTGATTCCATAGGAGCAATGCTTGCAATGGCTGAGCCAAGTATTATGTTTAGAGCTAATATTCCTCTGCCCAGTGCCAATATCCTCCCACTTGGCACTGCCTTTTCTCTCAAACTTACCAGATTTACTTCACGGGCTCCCAATTCCAGTTGATCATTAGTAGCTCAACTCCCCTAGTGCACTCCAGAGTCAGACCTCTTCACATGCCAGATGGCCCTCATGCACTGTTCATTTAAAATGTGTACCACTTGCTTGAAATGCCAATTCACTTCTCCACGCACAGCAGTGCCAGGGCTCTTTTGGTTCCAGAAGTCTGCCAGGCAGCCCCAGTGGCAGGTTTCTACTCCTTGCCCAAAGGTCACACAGACCATACCTCGCCCCTCCAGTGCAAGTCTTGGCTGATGGTCGCCCATTAATGCCTAACTTCTGTGCTTTCACATTTGACTAATGACGTCCCTGCACACACAGTGGTGGTTCTTTCTTACTTGCCTGAAATATCTGCATGCCCTGCATAAGCAAGTTCTCTTTGCTTCCCCTTTGCATAACTTCAGAGCCAGGTCCTTCACACTTGTCTCTTGAACCTCTAGTGTCTGTAGCCCCGGAACCTACATTTCTGCAGAGTCAAGCTCTTGCATTCATAGACATTTTGGCCTCCGCTGACAGAGCATGCAGGCCATCCAGGTCTACAGGAAATGACATACCAAGCCAGCATTATGCTCCTCACATTCACAGAAGTATTGGCCTCAGGCGAACCAGCAAGCGGGCCACCCCAAACTGTGTGTATGACACACCACCCCGGGATTCAAGCACAATGAAGGATGCTGCATATCCAAAGTTTAGAGGCGAATGTCAGATGCTAGGGAAGGTAATAGTGGAAAGATAATGTTACATCCTAGTGTGCAGTGGTAGATGCCAAATTACCCTGGGCATCCTTGCCCCTGTCATGAGGATCCACATAAAGCCAGCTTCCAAGTGCAATTCCTGGTATGACTCTGACCTGGCCTCTCAGAAACGTAAGTGCAGAGTTGTTGAGTGGAAATGGCAGACTGCATGCACATTCACTGACAAACTGCCCTGCCGCCTGCTAAGAAGGCAATACTGACTCTCCATTTGCTCTAAGAAGAGGCCCCATGTCCAAGCCTGCATCTCTGGGGCTACCAATAACTCGGCAGAACTTTACAAAATCTGTAAGAATTTGCCAATCCTACTGCAGTCTCCCCCTCTCTTTTGCCCTCCCAGTCCCACTGTACTGCACTGGCCTCCCACTTCAGCACCAAAACCCAGGACATCCTGTCCTCATGCTCCTCTTCTCCCCTCCCCACCCACTCTCCTCAAACTTCCCTTGGCCCTCCTCTCTCCCTTCCCCATACGCTCCTCTTTCTCTCTGATTGCACTGGATGACGTCTCTAGAGTGCTCCGCTCTATAAAAGTCTCTTCCAAACATGTGCCCCTTGCTCTTCCAGAACCATCAAGGACATCTCCTCTCTCACCACTGACTTGGCTGATTTATTTATTCACTCTTTTGCCATGGGCTCTTATCCAGTACCCCTCAATCACTCCCTTGTGCACCTCTCCTAAAGAAGCCGTCTGCTGACCTTTTCTGCCCAGCTAACTATCGCCCTATCTCCATCACCCCTTTCCTGGGCAAACTCGTAGAGGAGTTGGTCATGCCCCAACTGTTGCACCAGACTGAATCTGTTGGCTGTCTCCACGACCACCACTCTGGCTTCTGAGCCTCCAGAGGCACATAAACTGCTCTCCTGAACACCCGTGAAGACCTGCTCTCAAATCTTGATTCCTGCTCCCCCCTCCGTTCTCATCCTGCTCGAACTTTCCTCTGCCTTTGACACAGTTAATCATGCCACCCTCATAAATGATCTCTGTGATACACTTGGCATCATGGACCTGCCACTGACTTGACTGACCTCCTTCCTATCAAATCAGCATTCCGAGGTGCAACTGGGCCCTTTCCTCTCCTCCACCTCGCACTGTGCCCCAGCATCCCTCAGGGCTCTATCCTATCACAATGGCTTTTCAAGATCTACCTGGACCCTCTGGCCCACTGATCTCTACCCTCTCCCTCACTTCCAGTGTAATGCTGATGACACACAGCTCTCCCTCCTCTTCCTCCCCTTCTTTCTCTCTCATACCGGACTGGCTGACTGCTATTCAGGCATGGTGCTCTGCTAATGATCCCTGCCTTAATGTCAGTAAGACCGAGACCCTGCTCATTGGGAAGCCTGCTCCTCTTTCCCTCCCCCACTCTCGGGCTGCCCTCCTTGGGTCCCCTCCCCTATCCCTCTTGTGAGGCTAAACACTTTGGTGTCATCTTTGACTCTTCTCTCTCCTTCCTCCCTTACATCACGGCCCTTGCCAAGAAGGCCAACTTTCAGCTCACACTGCAAGACTTATCCTTGGCCTTGAGCACAGGGACTGCATCTCTCTAGCCCTCATATCTCTCCACTGGCTCCCGGAGGTTGCAAGGATCAAGTTCAAGACCCTCTGCATCATCCACAAGGCTTTCTGGGGCCTGGGACGCCGCTACGTCCAACTCTCTCTCCCTAAATACCTTCCATCTAGAGCACTTCTGTCCTCTAGCTCCAACTCTCTACAGATCTATAGTTTCTCCAAGCAAAGAGGGGGGTAGATCTCTATCTTCGGCAGGAGCCTTCCTCTGGAATGTCCTCCCTGGCTCTCTCTGACTTGAGCTGGATCTCCTTAAGTTTCGGAAGCTGCTCAAGACCTTGCTCTTCTCCTCTTCCTTCCCTCTCGCCTTCCCCTGCTAATCTCCGTTCTGTCTGCTGTGACTGGCGGTCTGGTCCCTTATGCGTCTTGCAGGGCACCAGGCCCCCCTCTTTCAGTCTGCCTCAGAACCTGCCCAAACTAGCATTGCCCTTCCAGACCCCTCCCTTGACCTCCCTTGACCTACCTGGAGGGCTGCCCTCCTCCCCCTCTGAGTCCAGTCTACCCCCATCCCCTCACCAGTGGTTGATCCTCATCATCCCCTGGCACTTGGCCTCTGGGCTCCTCTTAGCACTTGCCTTCCTGTTAAAGGTCAGATGTGAGGTCAGACCCCAGGAGAGGGCACAGGCTGGGGCACTGCTGCCTCGGGATCAAACTCCCTGAGGCTGGCCAAGTAATAAGGGGCATTCAAAGCAAAATCCTACAAGTTTCCCTTTTAGAAATGAGAAGACCAATTGTTGTGCTAATAGTTAAGGCAATCTCTAATTTATTTGTGCACGATATTTCCACATGTTAAGGCATGTTACACCCCAATGCCCTTGTTCTCCTTCCTACTGCCATGCTACACACTTTGTCAATCCAGCTCGCAACTCACACTGAGATTGTGGCTCTTGAAGAGAACACGATGCACGCAATGACTGACTGCACATTTTTCTTCTTAATAAATTCCCACCGGTTTTTAGAGCCTTAGACGGAAACTGGCAAGTGATTGCTTCTCAAAGTCCCGCGCGACAGCAACACTCGGGTCTCTGGGACTCGTGCAGCGACATCTGAAGCCCACAGCGACCCCTGTAGAAAGCAGGCTTTGATTGGCAGCTCCTTGGTCCCCGCCATGCATTGTCTTGCAGACGGTTCCCCATCACGGACCTTCTGATAAGGCCGCCGCTGCCCCGTCTTCATTAGCCCATATCAGACGGATGATAAACCGCCCCAGAGTATTAGCCGCCGCATCCTGCGCCTCAGCCAATTTGCAGATGGCTCCTGCAGGGGGGGCGAGGGGGGGGGGGGGGGTGTTGGGCAAATCCTTTCATTAGAGCCGCGGCCAGGGGAGCCATGACGCCAGGTCATCATTTTATTAAACAGTGTTATGACACCTGGACACTGGAGATTAGTGTTGGCCAAGACTGAGCAGGAATTATGATTTATTTGAAAGTTGAACTTTTATCTCTGGCCGTTCGTCAACATGCGGGCACACGCGTTACTGCTGCCAACCACTGGAGCCGCCATCACCATCAGCTGTGCTCATAGCGTGAGCACGAAACGAGCCCACAGGTGCCGCCTATATGATGTTATTGTTTTTAATGACTTAAAGTTGGCATCCAGCCCTGTCTTATTTCGCCCCATAGTAGCAGAAGCTATGTAATGTTACTTATCTTTAAGGGAGCATACCTGAGGCCCTTCAGGGCACCCTGCCACTGCATTTAGGACTGCGGAGTCCTAAATGCGCCGCACAGGGAAGGCTTTTGATATTGATATTTTATTGTACACAAGTGTTTCAGAGTGTGACAAGGCAAGGGAAGGGAACAGGGGAGAACAAAACAGCGATCTTACTAGGCCCAGTGATATTGAGAACGTGCAAGTGCATGGGAGAGGGAGAGGGGAAAGTGCATGGAAGGGGGGAGAAGTGGAAAGTGCGAAGCAGAGGACAAACAGATACATAATAATAAATAAACAAATAATAAAGGCAACAAACGGTGGTAGTGCAGCCAGCAATTTGTAAGTGCTAGGTGTAAGGCAGCAGACAGGGTAGGGCTGATAAGTGCAGGAAGATAAAGGGGGGCTGTATGGGGAAAGATACAGACCCCATTGCAAGGGGTGGCCCAGAGGCAGTGCAGGAGGGTGGCAGGGTGACCAGGTACCTGGGCCCGGAGGACAGAGGGTGGCCAGGTGCACAGTGCCAAGAGAGAACAGATCAGCAGGGGAGAGGGGGAGCGAAGGCAGAAGAAAAGAGGAAAGTTTTGAGGTGCTTCTGGAACCAGAGATGGTTATCCTCAAGTCTTAGAGTGGCAGGAAGGCTGTTCCAGAGGGAGGCACCAGCCGAAGACAGAGATCTACCCACAGCTTGTTTCTTTGAAAAACGACTGACCCTGAGGGAATTAGAGGTAGAGGAGCGAAGAGCTTGAGAGGGAAGGTATTTGCGGAGAGATAGCTAAAGGTATTTTGGATCCAGGCCCCGGAAAGCCTTGTGGACAATGCAGAGTTTTGAATTTAATCCTTGCATTCACTGGGAGCCAATTGAGAGATTTCAGAGCTGGAGAGATACGATCCCAGGGATTGAGGCCAAGGACAAGTCTAGCTGTCCTGTTCTGTATTAGTTGCAGAAGGCGGAGAGTAGAGGCAGGTAGATTTAGAAAGAGGCTGTTACAATAGTCCAACCTAGAGAGAACCAGGGCTTGGGATACCATGAGCTTCTGGGGGAAGGTGAGGAAAGGCAGAGTACCTCTGAGGAGGTGCAAAAGGAAGTTTGACTTTTTAGAGACCTCAGACATGTGGGCAGCGAAGGAAAGGGTGGAGTCAAAGATGACCCCAGGTTCTTAGCCTCGCAGGTGCGGGTAGGAGGAGGGCCAAGGGAAGCCGGCCAGAGAGTGAGGGGAAATGATGGTGAAGGTGTGCCGATGAGGATCTCAGTCTTGCTGGCATTCAGACAAAGATCATTGGCGGTGCACCAATTTTGAATGGCAGTTAGGCAATCAGTGATAAGAGAGGGAGAGGAGGTGGCCGAGGGCAGCCTGAAAAGGAGTTGAGTATCGTCAGCGTAGCACTGGAAATTTGAGCAGAAAATGACAATGCAGTGGGCGAGAGTTGCCAGGTATTGGTTGAAAAGCCAGGGTGAGAGGTTAGAACCCTGGGGAACACCACAGGTAGAGAGGAAGATAGATGATAGGAAGGACCCAAGTTGGACCTGGGAGGGTCGATCAGAGAGGAAAGAGGTCAGCCAGGTCAGAGCCTGATCATTGATACCCAGGTTTTCACAGAGACAGTTGAGCAGGATGGTATGGTTGGCCGTGTCAAAGGCAGAAGAGAGATCAAGGAGGATGAGGACAGAGGTAATGTTAGAGTCAAGATTGGAGAGCAGGTGTTCACGGATGTTCAGGAGAGCAGTTTCCATGCTTCTGAAAGCTCTGAAGCCAGACTGGTGGTCATGGAGACAGCCAACAGAATTGGAATGAAGGTTAAGCTGAGAGATGGCCAACATTTCCAGGAGTTTGCCCAGAAAGAGATTAATGGTAATTGGGTGACAGTTAGCTGGACAAGAAGGATCAGCTGTGGGTTTCTTGAGAAGAGGATGCACAAGGGAGTGCTTCAGAGGGGAGGGGAAGGATCCTGAGGCAAAGGAGTGGTTGCAAATATCAGCAAGGGCCAGAACGAGGGCATCAATGTGGTCCTTGATGGTTTTAGAGGAAAAGGATTGAACCTGTTTTGACAAGCCTTTCATAGATAGGACTTGTCTAGCGACCTTGTCAGGGGAGAAAAGAGGAAAAGATGAGAAGGATGGTGGGGGGTGGCTAAAGGAGGGTCAGCAAGCATAGATGGAAAGGGAGAGGAAAGGTGGGGGTGGAAAAGGTGGACAGGATGTCCTGGGTTTTTTAAATGAAGTGAGAGGCAAGGGCATTGCAGAGAGCCTGTAAGGCAACAGGAGGGGTAGAGACTGCAGCAGGGTTGGCCAGCTCCTTGCAGATTTTAAAGAGTTTGGCCGAGTTGTTAGATGCCGCAGAGTCACAAGCTTGACTCTGGACTCTCTTCTTGGTGAGGACAGAGAGTCGGTATTTCCTTTGTAGCAGGCGACAGGCCAGTTTTTCAGAGGATGAACAGGAAGCCCTCCATTTCCCCTCGGCCTCCCTACACTTACGTTTAAGTGTAGCTAGGTCAAAGTCATACCAGGCATTGCACTTGGCTTTGGACTTGAAACGGATCCTCATGACAGGGGCAAGAGCATCAAGAGAATCAGAAATTGAAGAGTAGAGCAGAGACAGGGCTGTGTCCGGATGTGAGTCAGCCAGAGATGGAGGGGGGGAGAAAAAGCCTCAACTGACACACGCTTCATGGGACGGATGTCTGAGAAGGTATGTGGGAGTGTTGAGGTCGGCTTGGCTTGGGGGGAAGAGAGGGAGAGATGAGAGGAGAGGAGTGAGTGATCACTCCAGGAGAGAGGGGTGGTCAGAGGGATGGTGAGGGGGAGGTCTGAGGAGATCAAGACATCGAGTGCGTGCCCTGCAGAATGAGTCGGGCCAGAGGGGAGGATGGACAGTGAGAAGGAGTTGCAGAGGTCATGGAAGAGTACAGAGGAGGAACAATGAGAGTCTAAATGTATATTGAGGTCACCGAGGAGGGGGAGTTGAGTGGTAGAGGCCAGGAGGGAGGAGGAGAGGTCCGCCCACTCAGAGAGAAATAGGTGATTTTACCAGATGGTAGATGGTAGCCACAGAGAATGGGTAAGCGAGAGAGAAAGCCTACAGACAAGGCATTCAAAAGAGGAGTAGGTCAGAGTGGGAATGATAGAGGCAGGAATCCACTCAGGAAAGATCAGGGCTATCCCGCCACCCCCACCAGACAGGGAGAATCTGGGTGCAGAGAGGATCTTGTAGCCATCAGGGAGGAGAGTGTCAAAGCTTGTGACAGAGCTGGCTGTGAACCATGTTTCAGTGAGACCAAGGGCATCAAGGTCTAGTTATTCAAGGTGGTGGCAGATGTCAGAGGAGTGTTTGACAGCAGAGCGAGAGTTGAGAGTGGTAATATGAAGAAGGTTGCTAGCCTTAAAGACCTTCAGGGGAGGGGTACAGATCGGAAGTACGCCCTGTGGAGGAGAAAGAGCCCTAGAAGGTGAAGAAGAGGAGGAGGAGAGAGAGGGCAAGGTAGCCAAAGGGGGAGAGGAGGGGATAGCAGGAGATGAGAGGAAATTGATGAGGTGAGGGAAGCACCTATCAAAGAGGAGGAGATTGACCTGGGGGCCTTGGACCATGACAGTGCCATTTAGGTAGACATAAATGATGACTTTAAAGGGGTCGAAGGAAGTTTGAGAACTTCCCAGCGAGTACCACCATTAATGGGAGAGGAGGAGATAGGACAGAGTACAGAGATCATATGAGGAGTCCATAGATGTGGCGAAGGAACGACAAAGAGGATGTCGGTGAGGGTCTGTCTGGAGGAAGCATTGGAGTAGGTGTTGGCGATAGGAAGACCAGGGTTAGAGACCAAGATATCCATTTTGAACTTCTTCCTACCAGACTTAGTGAGAAGGGGCGGATAGTCAATGGAGAAGCAGTTGGAAAAGATAGGAGAAACAGAAAGCGCCATGGGGTGGAAGTGAGGAGAGGATGGAGAAACTGGGGGGGCTAAGGCAGGTAGGTGTGGGACAAAAGAGAGTAGTGAGGTCACTGGGCTGCCAAGTTACAGAGAAGCATCAGTTTACAAGCAAAATACAGAGAATGTTGCAATTGGCAGCAAGATTTGACTTTTTAGCACAAAGCAAACACAGCAAGATTTGACTTTTCAATCTTGGATTCAGATGTTAGCAAAGGGTTTTAGGAAGCACTGCGCATCAGGATGACAACATGGGAGTAACAAGCAGAAAGAACAGTGATAGTGAAGGTGGTAGGAGTGAGGTCATTAGGAGGGAACTAACCCATAGTTTTGGAGGAGGCAAAGTCAAGGCAGTCGGATTTCTTAGAGAAGTGAGGTGGCAGCATCATTATGGTTAAGGTGCAGGAAGGACCCCAATTAGCGTTTCGGAAGCGGACAGGGAGCAGACAGGGGCCTTAAAAGTGGCCCTTTCTGAGAAGGTCGGCTAAAGCTTGACGGTCCCTGACTGGATGCAAGAAAACACTCAGCAACCAATGGCAGTGCTGCACAGGGAGTGGTGGTTCAGCACAGCCTGCCTACACAACAAAGAAAACCATGGCGGCCATCTTGGAAGGGACAAAAAACAGTCATATAAGCAGGCAATAGTGGGAAAACCTGTGCTTTCAAATTAGGAAGAGAGCTCCAGGTATTAAAAAGCTCCGAAAATGGCAGCACGATGAAAATGCCAAATAGAACAGTCCTTTCCAACAGTTTTATGCAAATTTCATTGGTTTTTTTTCTTCTTTATTTTCAAATTTCGATTTTTCATGTTAAATAATTCCCCTGGAGGTGCAGTAATGCACAGGCTTCTTCTCAACAAATGGTGTGGCTTCTCATTGGTGCCCTTGGTTTCATTCTACCAATAGAAGGTGATACCAATGCTTGCGTACGGAGAGGAAGCATCCTTTGCACTACCAATGGAGACCTGGTCAGAAAAAGGAGAGTTGTTCTGGAAGAGAGTCCTGGGCCTACTAAAAAGCACCCCTATCCATGCAATCAGGATGGAACTTTGTCTAACATCTTTGTACATGGTAGTGGTGTGGAAATCCCTTTCCTTGTACCATAAGTGTATATTGCCAAACCCCCGGGAGGCTTCTCTGTGTTAAACAAAGCCTTACACGAGACCACCGAAAGAACTCAGGACGAATGGAGGAGCATCGGCCAGGCAATCCTAGTTGGCTTGGGAGAATCAGAAAAATGCCTGATCAGCAACCCAAACGCATGCAAGACTGGCTTAACACACAGCAAGAGAGACAATCATACAAACTTTAAGGCAAGCCCTTATGAGAGTCTAGGAAACTCACTGCGTTACCAAAGTATCTGATGAAGTCCCACAATCATCACTTCAGAGCTCACTTCATGCGTTTTCCTCTTCCCCCGAAGAGAAATTTGGAGTTCAAGAGCGTGGAACAGTGGGTTTGACACATCATACAGGCTGTGCCTGTCTAAAGACGCTAAGAAAACTCTGAGACACTTGGTATTATTCTGCCCAGCTGTAAGAAACACAAGAGCCATGATCCTGGGTAATCTAATCAAGGAATGCGAGTCGATGACAGCGGGTGACTGGTGGCTGGTGTTTATGCAGGCGGAACAGATTTCTGTGACCCTGGCTGTGGTCAAGTTGCTGAGGTGATTTTTAGTAGGATCTAAGGGAGCATCCCCAAACTTGCGGCGATGGCCACTGGTTAACTGACATTGGTTACTGTTTAAAAATGAATTTTGATATGAAGGGAAGAGATGGGGGACAACTCGTTTGTTTTGAAAGATTGTTGTAAATTTGACAGGTATAAGGTTTTCCTTGCTGCAAAACCATACACCTAAATAACAAAATAAAAATAAAAAAATAAAAAATATATATATATATAGTAGCAGCCATGTAGGTTAAGTGCTAAAATCATGGGAAGACCACTTTTTTTGGGGGGGGGGGGGGGTTATAGGAGGGGTCCCAAAAAAATATTTTCTCCATAGACTGAATGGGCAAAAGATTTGCGCACACCTACAGGCCGAACGCCTGGACGGATTATAACCAAATTTGCAAATAACAAAGGGTGTCCCGGGTGGCTCTCTGGCAGACATGAGTCCTGGTTACAAGAGGCTTACCCAGAGTCTTTAGTTCACTATCTTTCACAGAGAAGAAATATCCAAAACATATCCATCTTTGTCCTGCCCATAGGCAATCCTACACCGAAATGCTAGGCAATTCTCCTCTGAACAAGAGTATCAATAGCAACCCCAGACACATGTTTCGGTCTGGTTGAACCTCATCAGTAGGGTGTAGCTGTGCCTCTCTAAGAATAGTGAACAAGGGGTCCATGTCTGGATTACCCTAGTAACTTAGGGTGAGACCCAAAGTTACTTGAAATATGCAAATAACAAGGGGGGACCTGGGAGACTCTCTGCCAGACATGAGTCCTGCTTACAAGAGCCTTATCCAGAGTCTTTATCTCACTATCTTTCACAAGTAACTTTGGGTCTCGCTCCGTGGACAAAAGTCTCATTGGCTTGCAGTACGCCGTGATGTCGGCGAACATTGGATGCCGCCGATGGTTGGCTGTAGGGAAGTGTGCTGTGCATCAACATTTGTGGTCCCTCCACAAGCGACTACCATGTGTGGGGAATGCAGGCAGCCTTCAATATGGCACAGGAGGTCGTGCCGTGACCTCTTACGGTGGTGACTGGTGGCACCTCAATTGCAGAACGGGAGTGCATTGCACATGACATAAACATTGTAACATAGCATGTGCTATGTTGTGTTGCATGTGGTAAGCCCGTAGCCCCTTCCATGCATGGCTGTAGGCCTTGCACCGACAACTATGGGCCCTGGGTGCAAGTAGGTTTGACATTGTTGCCTTGTGTGTGTGGTTTGTCAGCATTGCATACATTATTGCTTCGATGGGAGCACCGGAAGTGAGCTGACATGCGTATATTGTTGGTTCCATTGGTGAGGTCATTGTTAGAACATCCTACATTTTAGGTATTTGGCTGGAGATGGTGCAGTGAGAAGTCCTGCAGAGTGCCCACTGGGTGCAGTGTTGGAATACTGTCAGTATAGAAGAGGGTAGGGTGCAAGTGCATCTGCTATGTGCTGGGATACTGCAGTGTGTCAACTGGGTGCATTGTTCTAATAGTGATTTCATCGAAATGGATAGGGTTGAGCTGCATATTTTATGGGCTTGGGTTGTGCTGATTGCGCAGAGTGCCTACTACTGTACTGCACTGTGAAGTATTGATTTTGTGAACTGAATACAGTGCTAGGAGCAGGGCCACTGTTGTGAATAATGTTTTGGGTCAGTTGGTAGTAACAACATAGTATGTCAATGAAAGTGGGTAGGGATGCCGGAGGCTGTGTTATGTGTGTAGATTCTGCTAACTGTTGCATGTTTGCATGTATAGTTGTATCACGCTGCAGTGGTTGGGAAGGAGTGCCGGTGGCTATGGAACATTTGTGGATTGTGGTACTTGGTCACATGTTGGCATGCATGGTTGCATTATGTTGCGGTGGGTGTATCCAAGGCCTAGACTATTGGGTGCATGGCCAAAGGCCGTAGGCTGTAGGCCATGCACCCACGAGTCAAGGCCTTGACCACACCCACCGGAGCAATGCAGTTTGGACTTTGCATCAGTCAGAGGGTTGTGACCTGTAAAGAATGGTTGTGAAGCATATTTAAGACTTGATAGAGGACCAGAAGTGAGCTGACCTGTGCATATTGGTTCCATGGGTGTGGTCATTGTTGGAACATCCTACCCTTTTCTGTGTATGGCTGGAGGTGGTGCAGTGACAAGTCCTGCAGTGTGGCCACTGGGTGCAGTGTTGGAGTACTGTCAGTGTAGAAGAGGGTAGGTTTGAAGTGGATCTTCTATGTGCTTGGATACTCTGGTTTGTGCAGATTGGTGGGAGTAGGGCCAATGTTGTGAAGATGTTGTGGTTTGGTTGGCAGTGACACAGTACTTAGTGACTGGAAGTGGGTTGGGGTGCCGGAGGCTGTGGTATGTTTGTGGAATCTGCTATCAGTTATATGTTTCCATGCATCACTGTGTTATGGTGTGGGGGTTGGGTGGAAGTGCCACTGGATATGTAACGTTTGTGGAGTGTGGTAAGCCGGTCAGATAGCACAGCGAGTAGAGCTCTTGCTTTGACATCCATGCAGAGCCTGCTGATGCAGGTTTGAATCTTTCATCCTTCCGAGTTCGATAAATGAGCACCAGACACTGTGGGAAATAAGCAGCACTCAGATACCAGAGGGTTCATAGCACTATATAAATGCACAAACAAACAAACAAACATGTTCGTATGCATAGCTCCATTATGTTGTGCTGGGTGTGGGCAAGGGCTAGACTTTTGTGTGCATGGCCAAAGTCATGATGGGTGGCGCTATGGAGGATTTTGGATGGTGAAATTGTGGATTCTTTTCGAGACCTTTCTACGTCTGCTTTGGGCGCACACATGATAGGCACTTGAAGTTTTTAACAGTAATATGGAGTGCTGTACAGACATGATAGTGTTGGATGCAGAGGTCTGAATGTCAATGGTGCATGCGTGTGGGAATATTTCACAGTACCCAATGAGGGAGTGCTGTAAACACTGACAACTATGGGCTGTGGTTACAAGTAGGTTTGACATTGTTGCCTTGTGTATGTGGTTTGTCAGCATTGTATACATTGTTGGTTCAGGCATGGCTCCATTATGTTGTGCTGGGTGTGGGCAAGGCCTAGACTCTTCTGTGCATGGCAAAAGTCGTGTTGGGTGGTGCTCTGGATGATTTTGGATGGTGAAATAGTGGATTCTTTTTCAGACTTTTCTCCTTTAGGTGCTTTGGATGCACATGCGATAGGCACTCAAAGTGTTTAACGGTAATATGGAGTGCTGTACAGACAAGATAGTGTTGGATGCAGAGGTCTGGATGTCAGTGGTGCATGCATGTGGGAATATTTCACAGTACCCAATGAGGGAGTGCTGGAAAGACCGACAACTATGGGCCCTTATTGCAAGTATGTTTGACATGGTTGCCTTGCATGTTTGACATTGTTGGTTCAATGGGAGCACCAGAAGTGAGCTGACATGCATATATTGTTGGTTCCATGGGTGTGGTAATTGTTAGAACATCCTACATTTTTAGGTGTTTGGCTGAAGATGGTGCAGTGAGAAGTCCTGCAGTGTGCCCACTAGGTGCAGTGTTGGAATACTGTCAGTATAGAAGAGGGTAGGGTGCAAGTGCAACTTCTATGTGCCTGGATGCTGCAGTGTGTCAACTGGGTGCGATGTTGTAATAGTGTGTGCATAGAAGTGGATACGGTGGAACTGCATATTTTATGTGCTTGAGTAGTGTCTTTGCATGGGGTGCTGACTACTGTACTGCACTGTGAAGTATTGGTTTTGTGCACAGAAGAGAGTGTTGGGAGCAGGGCCACTGTTGTGAAAAATGTGTCGATTCGGTTGGCAGTAATAACATAGTATGTGAATGGAAGTGGGTAGGGGTGTCGGAGGCTGTGTTATGTTTGTAGATTATGCTAACTGTTGCAAGTTTTCATGTACAGCTGTATCACGGTGCAGAGGTTTGGTAGGAGTGCCAGTGGCTTTGGTTTGTTTGTGGATTCTGGTACTTGGTCACATGTTGGCATGCATGGTTGCCTTATGTTGCGTGGGGATGTCCACGGGCTAGACTATTGGGTGCATGGCCAAAAGCTGTAGGCCGTAGGCCATGTACCCAAAAGCCAAGGCTTTGACCATACCCACCACAGCAATGCAGTTTGGACTCTGTATCAGTCAGAGGGTGGTGATCTGTAAAGAATGTTTGAGGAGCACATTTTAGACTTGATAGAGCACCAGAAGTGAGCTGACCTGCATGCGTTGTTGGTTCCATGGGTGTGGTGGGCATTGTTAGAAATCCTACAGTTTTCAATGCGTGGCTGGAGATGGTGCAGTGATAAGTCCTACAGTGTGGACACTAGGTGCAGTGTTGGAATACTGTCAGTATATTGTATTGTATTAATTGTGTTTATATAGCACTTTAATCCAAAGCGCTTATAGCGATTTAATCCAAATAGAAGAGGGTAGGGTTGAAGTGGATCTTCTATGTCCTTGGATACTGTGCTTTGTGGTGATTGGTGGGAGTAGGGCCAATGTTGTGAAGATTTTGTAGTTTGGTTGACAGTGACAGAATATTTAGTGAATGGAAGTGGGAAGGCGGGCCGGACGCTTTGGTATGTTTGTGGATTCTGCTAACTGTTACATGTTTCTATGCATCGCTGTGTTATGGTGTCGTGGTTGGGTAGCAGTGCCGCTGGCTATGTTATATTTGTGGATTGTGGTATCTGGCCACATGTTCGCATGCATGGCTCCAATATGCTGTGCTGGGTGTGGGCAAGGCCTAGACTCTTGTGTGCATGGCCAAAGTCATGATGGGTGCCTCTCTGGATGATTTTGGATTTTGAAATTGTGGTGTCTTTTGCAGAACTTTCTACTGAAGGTGCTTTGGAAGCACACGCGACGGGCACTCAAAGTGTGTAACAGTAAATATGGAGTGCTGTACAGAAATGATAGTGTTGGATGCAGAGGTCTTGGTTGTCATTCATTAGTGCATGTTTGTGTGAATATTTCACAGTACCCAATGAGGGTGTGCTGGAAAAAGAAAAGTGGAAAGGGAAGAAGTACTGTCCCTTATCTTTACTGGGGCGCAGCCCTCGCTGTAGCTGAGAAAGCACACATGCCAAATCCTGCCATTTTGAGCAAGGTGGGCATGGAAATGGAACTGTGGGGTTTATCCAATCAGGTGTTCAGGGTATGGTTGACAGGAAGGGGCGGTTCTATTTTTCCCAATACTCTTTGTAGTGAGGTTGGCAGAGATGGAGTGATGCACAGTGCTGATCGTGGGTGATACCTTTGTGCAACATCTGCACAGGTGTACCGTGCAAAGAGACGTTGCTCCTAATTTCAGGTTGTAAGGAGTGGACACTTTGTGAGGCAGTCTCTATGAGTGCAGTTTCCGTGGAATTGTTTTACTTTGCAGATATGTGGACTCTGTGGCTACCATTAATTTTGTTGTGGTGCATTATGGATGTCTATCTTTGGGTTACATGTCCTGTGGACATTTGCTCCCTAATTTGTCCCACTGCCAATGTTGTTTTCTCATGCAGAACACCAAGAGTAGTATGGGCGCATGCCGGTGTAATATGTCCCCAGCCAGAGCTCGGAAGGTGTCTTATAAACAGAAGCATGTGTGAATGTATGCACACTGCTGGGATGTTCTCCACCCACTATGAGATCATGAGGTCGCAAAATATGCAGTGGTTCCATAGAAATGTCATTTATTTGACCGCCTTTGGCAATGCCATTTTCTTTTACACTGTGCAAGAAGCGTTGACCAGAATTTGGTAAAAATGGAAGGAGGAGAAGCAATCAGAAACATATGTAAAGAGAAAAAAAAGGTTGTTTGCAAGCACGTAAAAAACATCACAGCCACCCCTACAGGCCCAATCCCCTACCCTGTTTCAAATGTATTTCCCTCCTCCCCTTCCTAGCATGATAACGCCACAGATTCAGCTGTAGTTTCAGTGTTACATGTGCCACATCTGGCCCTTTTCAGGATGGCATGCATGGAAAGGGGACTGGGGAGGCTAACGCATTGCTCAATAAAGTTTGTGGTTGTGGTGTGTACGCAAAAACTGTGGCTGAGGTCTGTTGATAGAGCAACCTGCAAAAGGCTATTGTTGAAGTGTGCAAGGTAAGGGTCAGGCATGCTGCTTGTGTGCGTGTATGCATGCACTGTATGTGCTTGATGTTTGTTGCTAAGAAACATTGAATGCTGCTTTTCTGCAATATTTTTATGAAATTTGTAGGAGATGGGTAAGTGCAGACCAAAATGTGTAGCATTGTCGGAAAGCAAGAGGACAGTTACTGCTATTAGAATGGCTAATATGGGTAAATGAAAACGTTGAATGCATATTCCATTGCAGTGGCACTAGATGGTAGGTGATGGGATAAAGAACAGTACATCTTGTAAGTACATTGTGGACATTGAGAGGCAGACAGCCTGCTCAGAGGCACTTATAACAGAGTTGTAAAAATTGTTTACAGAAAATATTTCTATCTGTACTTTGCGGTGATGGGTGGTCATGTGGATGAATGTGGATGCAGAAATCTTGGATAGTTTTACAGAACTTTCTACAGGAGGTGCTTTCGAATCACACGGCTCTTGCACTCTGATTGTTTAACGCTACATATGAAGTGTTGTACAGAACTGACAGTATTACATGCTGACATCTTTGATGTGATTGGTGGATGCGTGTGTGAATATTTAACAGTACCCAATGAGGTAGTGCTGGACAACAAATTGTGTAAAGGGAAGAAGGACTGGTCCTGCTTTACTGGGGCATGGCCCTCGTGGTACTTGCGGAAGCGCACATGCCACAGTCTGCGCTTCTCACCATGCGGGCCAATGGAAATGGGACTGTGGGGATTATCCAATCAGGTACTGAGGGTTTGGTTCACAGGAAGGGGCGGTAATACTATATTTATTACTCTGCGTAGTGAGGAGGGCTGATATGGAGAAAAGCATTGTATCGATTTTGGGTGATGGCTTTGTCCTAGATCTGCACATGTATGCCCAGGAAAAGCACATTGATGGTGATTTCAGTTGGAAAGAGTGGACGCATTGTGGTGCAATGTCGATGTCTGCAGTTTTGGTGTTATTCTTGACCTTTGCAGACAAGTGGCCAGTTTTTCTACAGTGCACGTTGTAGTTGTGCATTATGGTGGCATGCATTTGGGTTACATGACTTGTTCACGTGTGTTCCATCAACTGAAGAGGTTGATGAAGGCATTGAAGATTCTTTTTCCCACTGCCCAGGTGGTTTTCTCTGCTATAACACCAAGAAGAGCATGGGACTATCCTAATGTATGCTGTGCCCAGCCAGAGGCTGCAAAGGGTCTCATCAATAGAAGCATATGTGATTTTTTGTCCGCTCGTTGGATGTTCTGCTGCAACCATGACAGCATTCATTCTCGAAATGAGGTGTGTTTCCATGCAAATGGAATTTCTTTGTCCAGCATTGGTGATGCTATTTTGTTTTCCCATGTACAGGAGGCATTGAAAGGTTTATTGTAAGAATGTCAGGAGGAGAAAAAAACAGAAACCCTATAAAACTGAAAATAAAGGTGTTTCTTGAGAAGCATCTACAAAAAAAAGGCTCTTTTCAGAGACATCACTAATGACTAAATGCCCTAGCCTGGTTGCAAATTATCCCCCCACGCCCACACAAATGCACGAAAGCCACATCCAGGGCTTTTGAGGATGCCGGGTATGGAAATGGGACTGTGCAGGCTAAGGGACTGCACAATGACATTTCTGGGTGTGGTGTCTACGCAGAGGAATGCTGTTCAGAACTGCTAGTGTTACATGGAGAGCTCTTCACTGTGATTGGTGGATGTGTTTGTGACTATTTAACAGTACCCAATGAGGGAGCGTTGGACAAAAAATAGTGGGACTGGTCCTGCTTTACTGGGGTGCGGCTCTCGCGGTACTTGGGGAAGCGCACGTGCTACAGTGTGCACTTCTCATCATGCAGACCAATGGAACTGGTATTGTGGGGATTATCCAATCAGGTACTGAGTTTGTAGTTCACAGGAAGGGGCGGTAGTACTTTTTTTCATTACTCTGTGTAGTGAGGAGGGCTGATGTGGAGAAACTCATCGTGTTGGGTTTAGTTGATGCCACAGAGGAAGATTTGCACAAGTATGCCCAGGAAAGACACTTTGATGGCGATTTCAGTTTGGAAGGAGTGGACGCATTGTGGTGTGCTGTCCATGTTTGCAGTTTCAGCGATATGTTTGTACTTGGCAAACAATTGGCCACTTCTGCTACTGTCGTAGTCCTCGTGCATTATGGCAGCATGAATTTGGGTTACATGGCTTGTTTACGTTTGTTTCATCAACTGAAGACGTTGCTCAACACAGTGAAGAGGCATTTTCCCACTGTCCAGGTGCTTTTCTCAGCCATATCACCAAGAAGAGTAGGGGACTATCCTATTGTATGTGGTTCCCAGCTGGAGGCTGGAAGGGGTCTCATCAACAGAAACATGTGTGATTTTTTTTGTCTGCTCGTGGGATATTCTTCTGCAACAATGACAACGTTAATTCTCAAAATAAGGAGTTTTTCCATGCAGATTGCATTTCTTTGTCCAGCATTGGTAATGCTCTTTTGTTTGCCCATCTACATGAGGCATTGAAAAGTTTATTGTAAGAATGTGAGGAGAACAAAACAGAAACACCAATACACATTTTAAATAAAGGTGTTTCTCTAGAAGCACTGAAAAAAGGCTCTTTTCAGAGCCACTCCTACACACAAAATCCCCTACCCTGGTTGCAATGTATTCCCCCACGCCCGCACACAGCACGAACGCCACATCCAGGGTTTATATGGATGGCAGGCTTGGAAATGGGACTGTGGAAAATAAGGGGTTGCACAATCATGTTTATGGGTGTGGTATGTACGCAGAGGACTATTGTACAGTCCTAATAGTGTTACATGGAGAGCTCTTCAATGTGATTGGTGGATGCGTGTGTGACTATTTAACCGTACCCAATGAGGGCGTGCTGGAAAGAAGATAGTGGAAAGGGAAGAAGGACTGTTCTGCTTTATTGGGGCTCGGCCCTCGCCATACTTGGGGAACCACACTTGCCACATACTACCGTCTTCAGCATGCTGCTCATGGGAATGGGATAGTGGCTACTATAGGTACTGAGGGTGTGGGTCACAGGAAGGGCCATTAATACTTTTCTCCATTTGTGCGTAGTGTGCTGGGCTGACATGGTTGCCATTACTTGCAAAGCAGTAGCAGAGCAGATTTGATCCGACATCACTTACAGCTCAAAGCTATGTGGCCACCTACTCTGTTCTGAAAAGTTACAAACATATGGCGGAGCACCTCTGGGGTGTGGCCTTTTGTAGGGCTGCTGTGGAGACCTTGCACCCGGAAAACAGGTTTACATCATTGAAACAAATGGATACATGTGCAATGGCACATTGTGGGGTGTTTGTAAGTGTGTACTTTCCCAATAACACTCTGTAGATTGCAGAACACTGTACTTTTCCACTGTCCGAGGGTCCGGATCATGTCTGCGAAATAAGGGCCCACGTGCAGCATGAGTGCAGTCGCATGGTGACCTCACAAATGGTCTCGACTGGAACGGCAGAATACTTTGTGCGCATGTGCATAGGTGTCCTACACTCAAGAGCAATTTAAATATCAACGTTCACTTCCACACATTCATACATACCTTTAGGAAAGGGATGGGGCAGAAGAAGTGCATACTTATTATGGGGAATTGGGGATTTGTAAAAGTTTGTTGTGAGGGGATTTAGGGATTGAGGTATCAGCGTAACATCTCTAATCACACAGATTTTGAGGGGATGGCAGGATGTGAAATGGGGAAAGGATACCCATGCAGGTTGGGCAGTGGTAGTTTATTTTGTCCATAATATGTCCTTGTACGTACTCTTTTAAGGCGGCAAAATTGTTCACCTATTCTTCCATTTTGCCTTCCAGGCTCTCCACTTTGCTATTTACAAAGTTTCTTTACTTTCCTGTGCCGGTGCCGACTACATAACTGTCCTATGCACACCGTTGGGATCTCTGGACTGATTAATAGTGCGACACACATGCGCCGACCATGTTGGGACACGCTGGGTGTTTATAGGGTATAGCAGATGGGATGTTTATGCGTGTAGCTACCTGTACGACGTGGGTAGGCAGCTTCATGTAATTAAAGTTTTTCACAAGTTTGTTCTCATATGCTGCACAGGGGCGGTGTCACCAGGAGACAGAGGAAGAGATACGCATGCATGTACTTGTGCAAGAGACAAACATCCGCTCCCACAACTAATTATAGGTGGTTCCCAAGATGCGCATATGCGCGTCATCCTTGCCTCGTACGGATGACTCCATTGTGATTGCGGATAGGCCGGAAAGGTGCGGTGTCCGCAGGACACCTCCCTTTTACTTAATTGCAGTAATTCCTACCAGTACTGTACACCGCTGAGTCATAACAGCATTTTAACAACAAAGGACAAGCCACATATAAACTCAACTGCAATTTATATATCAACGTTCAATTCCACACATTCATACATACGATTACGGAAGGGATGGGGCAGAAGAAGTGCATACTTATTGTGGGGAATTGGGGATTTGCAAAAGTTTGTTGTGAGGGGAGGAAGGGATTGAGGCATATTTGCCAACTCTACCGATTTAGGTGGTAGGATACCGCTTTTTTAGCAGTCCTACCGCCTACCGATTTTGTGACAACAAATACAGATTTATTTTTTTTGTAAAAAAAAAAGTCAACATTTTTATTTTTATTTTTTGTTTTACAGATTTGTGGTCACAGAATTTTGTCATGTATGCAAATAGACCAGATTGGGCTGTGTCTCCTGACAGTTTGCCAAAGATAATGACATAAGATAAGTGATTGTATGCGTGATGAGTCACAAAAAAGCATAACTCAACATGGTGAAGTGATGCAGCATGTATAAGTGATGTGTGTGAGGTCAGTGGATACTGCATCTAGCAACTGCAGTGCAGCTATTGGTTCTGCCTAGTCCAGTAGCTGCAACAGTCCAACACAACTTTGCTGGGCGCATGCTCTGCTCATGCAGTTATGTTGCCATACCAAAGCATACACAAGAGAAAGCCTAACGTCAGGAACACATCTCAAGTCCCTTTCAGTGTGCGGGTCCTATGTTCAAGAATGCAAGAACCATCACAACATTGCCCATCAACCAAGGACGGTCTGACTAGTGTGAGGACACAAGGCCCGTTGCTAGCGTGCTGTTAAAAAATGGTTTCAATGCCTGTCACTTGGTTTCATCAAGTGCTTGACACAATCCTCAAGCAGGCAATATAGTGTTACACACCAGACCACACCAGTTTTTTTTTTTTGGCCTGGCTGCCTGAGGCCCGGCTCAGCATGATCAGCATCCTCTGGTGGGCGTGTTAATGGCCCATCATCTTGATTGATCATTGCGAGCCTGGCCAGCGTGAAAGAGACACTCTACAATGCCCTGTGCACCCCGTAGTCCAGGTAGTCACTGTCAGGGTGAGACGTCTGCCATCCCGTGACAGTCTCTGGGCAGAGGATGCTCTCTGCCTCATCGTCGTGCTGTGAGCTCTGAGCTGGCGTCTCTCACTAGAAATTCTTTGCTGGTCTCGGTCTCTGCTCAGCTGAGCTGCAAATGTACAGCTGCTAGTTGCAGACCCGTCTTCTCCCACATTTTTGCAGGTGACATTTGTGAATTATTACTTTGTAAGTGTTCAGGCAGCAATGAGGGTTGCAGATCAAAGGATAGCGCTGTGAAAATGACCATGGGCCTCATTACGACCCAGGCGGTAAGTTACCGCCTGGGCCGTGACTTTACCACCATGGCGTAAACTACGTTTACGCCATGGTGGTTGGCGGACTTACCGCCCCATTCCGAGGTCGGCGGGGCGGTAAGTCCCCAATCCCCATTTACCCTTCCCCATTCCCATTTTTGCCCCATAGGGCATAATGGGAGTGGGGAAGGCGTTAATTACGCCACCGTAAATTACGGTGGCGTAATTAACATCAAGTTCCCTTACCGCCATGGTTTTTTACACCCGCTAGAAGCAGGTGTAAAATCCGCCATGGCGGAAAGGGAACTCGTGATTGGCGGTAAGGGGTCGGCGCAGCTAACGCTGGCGCTAACCCCTTACCGCCAGGGTCGTAATGAGGCCCCATGTGTAGTCAGGCTCCGGAGGCACTGAAAAAGGAAAAAAGCCACACACTCCGCAGTAAATGTGTTTCCACTCTTGTGGAACAATTACACACACACACGTTAGGCTGCTTTTCCCTATTGATGTTTTCGAGCCAACCGCCTCTCGTGACTGGTGCTCAATAATGTGATTTGGCTCCTGTCCTAGAGTTGGAAAAAGGACTTGGGTTAGTGCAAGAATGCCCCACACTTGTGCAGAACAACTACATGAATGGAGGCACCTGGACGCTTGAATAGCAAGGCTTTTGTGTAGGGAGCCATGTCCAGAAGCCCAGTGTCCTGTCATCTGGGGCCAAGGGGTAGAATCATGTCAGTGCTGCCTTCCCTCTGGGGCCCGGGACAGACCCATTAGCTCCATGACTTAGATTGAAACTTAGAAGGAAAAGCTTGACTGAAAGAGCAGAGCAACGCGATCTGGGGCGGCAGGTAAGGAGAAATGGGGGAGATGGAGGGTGCGGGAGGGCTGAGAGAGGTAAGCAGGGGGTCAATAGGAAGGCAATGAGCGAGTGCTTGTACAAGAGAAGCCTCAAGAGAGGGGGATGAAAAGAAATCTGGAAGTTAAGCAAAGCAATGGGAAAAATGAAAGGATAAAGGAGGCTGTGGGGGGAGAGGAAACAGGCAGATGAAGGAGAAAGATGCGAGGAAGGCAGGAGGTACTGAGGGAACAGGAGAAAAAACAGTCAGATGGATGAGAACGGAGGGCAGGAGGCACTGAGGGGATATGAGAACAACTGTTAAAAAGCTAAGCAGCGATTAAAGGAGCCCCCCAGCAACTGCCCCATGTTGCCATTTAGCAGTCTCATAACCTGACAACATATTTATCTCTATATTACTTTTGTTCAGTTGGGGCTTGCCTTACAAGCTGTCTTTGTAGGAGCCCTTCCGGCTGTCACTTCCGTTGGGGTGAGGCAGGTTTAATTAGTAACTTTTTGAAATATCTGATGTGTCAAGGGCATGAAAGGCAGCAGGGCCTTTCAACCTTTTAGTTGAAAGTGGCCATGAGCCTGAGGAAGGCCTCCAGCAACTGCCACATGTTGCCAGTCAGCAGTAGTTGTATAACACAGCAATATATTTTTCTCTATATTACTTTTGTTCTGGGGCTTGCCTTACAAGCTGCATTTGCGGGAGTCCTTGCGGCTGTCACTTCTCTACGGGTATACAGAAGTGTTATCACCTTGTTGTCTTTCATACCGGATCCTCCACAGCAGGCACTTGTTCAAATAGAAGGATTTATAGCTTTTCAGTGGGTATTTTGTGTTTCAGCTCCCTGCTGGCTGGTCATCTCGTGATTATCAGCGGGTATGTTTGAAGAGGAAAATATATGTTAATGAGGAAGAAGCTGGTCACACTGCTCACAGCTCACTTATTAATGAGGAAGAAGCTGGTCACACTGCTCACAGCTCACATATTGGGTACATTTCTTAATAATGATGGGTCAGAGGATTTTTGGATAGGCCACACCAGGCAGTCTTTTCCTGTGATCTCTTCAAGGCCATATGTCACTTCAGGTCATTTTCTGTGGTGACTGAAGGCCAAAGTTCATGTGACATCAATTCATGGGATATCATCATTCTGCTAGTTACTATTTTTGAAACTTTAAGATTCCTTCAGATTTTTGGTCACAGAATGTTGCCATGTATGTTGAGGTATCAGCGTAACATCTCTAATCACACAGATTTTGAGGGGATGGCGGGATGTGAAATGGGGAAAGGGAACCCGTGCAGGTCGGGCAGTGGTAGTTTATTTTTTCCATAATATGTCCTTGTACGTACTATTTTAAGGCGGCAAAATTGTTCACCTATTTTTCCATTTTGCCTTCCAGCCTGTCCACTTTGCTATTTACAAAGTTTCTTTCCTTTCCTGTGCCGGTGCCGACTACATAGGTGTCCTATGCACACTATTGGGATCTCTGGACTGATTAATAGTGCGACACACATGCGCCGACCATTTTGGGACACGCTGGGTGTTTATAGGGTATAGCAGGTGGGATGTTTACGCGTGTAGCTACCTGTAGGACATGGGTGGGCGGCTTCATGTAATTAAAGTTTGTCACAAGTTTGTTTGCATATGCTGCACAGGGGCGGTGTCACCAGGAGACAGAGGAAGAGGTACGCATGCATGTACTTGTGCAACAGAGAAAACGTCCGCTCCCACAACTAATTATAGGTGGTTCACAAGATGCGCATATACGGGTCATCCTGGCCTCGTACGGATGACTCCATTGTGATTGCGATTAGGCCGGAAAGGTGCGGTTTCCGCAGGACACCTCCCTTTTACTTAATTGCGGTAATTCCTACCAGTACTGTACACCGCTGAGTCATAACGGCACTTTAACAACAAAGGAAAAGCCACATATACACTCAACAGCAATTTAAATATCAACATTCACTTCCACACATTCATACATACCATTA